>NC_044907.1:24367737-24594505 GCF_001633185.2 Quercus lobata | reverse complement strand
TTGAAACTTTAAAATCCATAACCTTTTTACCCAAAACAAAGAACAAAAAAAAATCTCTTTCTGCTTTATTTATTTATTTTTTAAAATTGTCTATTAAATGAATTGAAATGGGTTGTGTTGTGTTGGATGGAGAGTAAGTGCAATAGTTATCAATGATTGAGATTGAGAGTTCAAAATGCAACTTATCTCAACCCTTCAATAAAAAAATTTATAAAGTAAAAGTGAAAGGTTAAAAAATAAAAAGTAAAAATTTGTTGTGAGAGAAATGTGAGGAATTGCACCCCATGCAATACACTTGGTATTGCACAGGATCCTGATCCTATTGTGTCAAGTTACTTAATAAATGTGTTAGGTCAAGGGGTTTTGACATGACTATTAAATGAGTTGGGTTGACTTAACACGACACGCACATGATTTGCTAACGTAATCATCATCCTTAAGTGTCCAAATTTACAAGTTAGGCAAGTTAACAATGGAACTTGGGAAATCATGACTATCTCTATTTATTGACTACATCAAAATTACACAAAATTTCAGAAAGATAAACTTCTATTCCCTAGAATTTATTGACAAAACATTCATAACTCATTCTAATCCAAATTAATTTAACTCATAATAACTCAAACAAATATAGGAATCAATATAAATATCTTTAACATCATTTACACAATAATAATTAGGGAAATGCTAACGAGTGCCCTAAATAAAGTTTTTATGGAAAAAGAAAAAAAAATAATTAATGTTTTGACAGTTTTTTTCATTTCCCATAAAAGTGATGTTAAAACTTTCCTAAAATGGATCCTTAACTAGTGCCCTAAAGGTACTTGTTAGCATGACCCTAATAATTATCAAAATAAGTTAGACTCATATCATCATGTCAGTGGTTTATATTGATGTCAGCAAAGAGCCACTACAATGAACCGATCAAACCATCATATTGATCGAAGTTGGTCTCAAATCAGATCAACTCTCTCTCTTTCTCTCGATCTCTCTCTCCATAGCCGCCACACCGTCATTATACACAAATCTCAGCCATATATATCACAAATCCTCAAATAATCACAAAACCATAACAATAAATAAATAGATAAAACTAATGAAGATGTACACAACTACACATCATATAAAAGCCAACACATATATGTCATTTTTCAGCAACCAAACATATATATATATATATATATATATATATATATATAAATGCAAAGAATTTCACTCTTTTTAAATCTTGGATATTGAAGTTGTGTTTCTTTCTCATGATTTTCACGCTTTGTTATTTTTATTTTTTAACAACAAAGAGAAGTAAGTTACGGAAGCATAATGGAGATAACCTCAAGAGATAAGAGAGCAAAATGCACTTTCTAAACAACATATTACAAAATGAAATCGTCATAATCACAAATGAGTAAACGTGTGATTATTTCTAAGCTATATGAATATTCCGAAAGTAAATAAGTAATATTATACTCCGTAATAAAAGAGTTACGTGAAAAAAGAAATAAAAGAGATTTTTATTTAATTGATTATTACAACCAAATCACATTGCCCGAAGCACCAAAAAATTCCTAGGTGGTCAAGTTTTGCTGGCTCCACTCATATTGACCTAGCTACATGTTGAACATATACTAGAAATTCTCAATTGGCTAAACCTTTTTTTTTTTTTGGGGGGGGGGGGGGGTATAAATAATATATAATACTATAATAGTGAAATAGAGCGTCATATTATTTTCAAAACTTTTCCTTTATTGTTAAATTAGCTTTCAATATCATATCTAGAAGCAAAAACATAATTTTATTAAGAAAAATTGGCTAAGTCAGCCTGTAATACAATTTCTATGTCAGGTGGAACTTTCTTCCTTCCACTTCCAGACCAAACTCTAAGATTTGAAGTTAACTTTAAGAATTATAAATAATGCTACTTTGTATTAGCATTTTGGAGAGAGAGAGAGAGGAAATAAAAACTGTTATTCTAAGAAAATCTCATCAAAAAAGCTAGGGTTGGTTGTTCTTGAGTTCAAAAAACCCAATCCGTTGTGGATTGAGAATGCTACAATTTCTAACCAAATTTCAGAATTGTCGAGTACATGGGAGACTCTTCAACAAAGATAACTGAGGTAGGTAAATAATGGCAATGTGATTCGTTCATCTAGTGACTTGGTGACAAGGCGACGATGGCCTAATGTCAACTATGGCCTCCATCATCGAATATAGAGGATTGGATCTACTGAGGCAAAGGTAGATCTAGTGAAAGGCAAGGGGTTCAGTAGGTTTGATTGGATTATTCAAGAGATAGATGAATAAAGCTGGCTGTCACCTACCAATAACTCGATCTTTTTTACACTATTGGACTTGTTGCCAACTACTCGCTTGATTGAAATCAATCGTGATGCTTTAGGTCAGAACCAGTTAGTCGAGCAAATCAATTTCGTCGAGTTTGTGCTCATCACCCTTATTCAAAGTGAATGATATTATTGAGTTCCTTGTGATCTTATCAAGTAATTATTAATTTGCATAGTAATTAATTGTACACAACATTATTCAACTAGTCAAATTTTCAACATAATTCCTAAAATAATACTATGCGAACTGTTTGATTTTGATTTCTTTTTCTAAGTTTTAAATATATTGCAAAGGTTATTGACTAATAGTATAATAGTAAAATAGATATGTTAGACTTTTCTTAGGGTTTTTTTCATATGCTACGAGTTTTTGAAAGTTTTAACTTTGTTCATATATATATATATTGTTCTTTTGACTTTTAATTTTGTCAACTCACTCTTATATTGTTACCGAAAGTATTTTTTTTTTTTTTGAGTAAACAGTAATACTTATTGGACTATTCAAGAAATAGATGAATAAAATTGGCTGTCACCTACCAATAACTCGATCTCTTTTACATTATTGGACTTGCTGCCAACTACTCACTTGATTGAAATCAATCGTGACGCTCTAGGTTAGAACAAGTTAGTCAAGCAAATCAATTTCCTCGAGTTTGTGCTCATCACCCTTATTCAAAGTGGATGATATTATTGAGTTCCTTGTGATCTTATCAAGTAATTATTAATTTGCATATTAATTAATTGTACACAATATTATTCAACTGGTCAAATTTTCAAAATAATTCCTAAAATAATACTATGGAAACTGTTAGATTTTGATTTATTTTTTTAAGTTTTCAATATATTGCAAAGGTTATTGACTAATAGTATAATAGTAAAATAGATATGTTAGACTTTTCTTAGGGCTTTTTTCATGTGCTACCACATGAGTTTTCGAAAGTTTTAACTTTGTTCATATATATATATATATATTATATAATATAGTTCTTTTGACTTTTAATTTTTTCAACTCACTCTTATATTGTTACCTAAAGTTTTTTTTTTTTTTTTTTGAGTAAATAGTAATACTTATTAGAACACACACGAATATAGTAAATTAATAATACTAGTGTTTTAAACCGGGTTTATAATACATTACATAACCAGAATACAATTACAAAAGGGTCTAACATTTGTAGTTGTCCAAATCTAACTTAATTTTTTAATTTGATTTTTATTACATATAAGGAAAAAGTTAAACCAATTAAAGTTTAGTTTTTTTTTTTTTATATATAAAGTAACCTAACACTAAACAAATTATTACTAAATTATGTTTGGTATTTTCTAAATAAAACTACATATTTTCTACCAATCCATTGATTTGGAGTGATAATACATGTTAGTTGGAAACCAATTAGATTTCACTTATCAGAATTTTTATTGGAGAAAAATTACTTAACTCTAAACCAATTTTGACTAAATTTTGAATTATTGATATATTATATAAAAATGTATTTGTCACAATACTTTTCCATACACTAGACAACATGGACGGCTCCACTTGGTGTAATTATATATATATATATATATATATATATGTGTGTGTGTGTGTGTGTGTGGGGGTTGGGTTCAAGTTACACTTGGTGTAATTCTAAGCAATATTACACCATCCAATAACTTGTTATAAAATTTTATATTTTGAAAATCCAACTGTTGAATTACATGTTCTATATGTTCTTAACATGCATGCCAATTTTCATGCCAATTGAATGTAATTTACCATTCTATCCATAAACTTATCTTTTATGCATAATTTTAAACTACAAAAATTTGAATTTAAACAATTGATTAATGACATGGTTATTAATCTTTGATTACCTTGAAATTTTGCAATCATAGAGAATATATGAAGATAATATAATCTAACAGTAGATTTGTCAAAATTTGCATCCAATTAAAAAATGTTAAGTGGTGTAATATTACTTAGAATTACACCAAGTGTAACTTGAACCCAACCCTATATATATTGATTTCCCTAAAATAAAATTTTGAACACCTTCATTATGGATTTTTTTAAACCCAACTAAAATAAGTTTGAATATGATCCTCTTAACAATATCCTAGCATTTTTAAACACACACACACACAATAACAAACCAATTTGATTTAAAATTTGGGAAAAAAAATTAATAAGTCCAATGGATAATGGAAGATCAATGTATGAATGATTGCTTGACTATATACATTGAAAAATATGTAGTTTGTAGGATTGATAATGAAGAAATCATCTAACAATTTCAATATATGAAACATCATAGAAAGCAATTGTAAAATTTTATGTATTTTTTTTTTTGGTTTTATTTTTTGTGATGTCTTTTTTTTTTTTTTTTTACTAAATATTTTTTGTGGTGTCGATATATTTAAGTTCTCTTTTATTTTGAATTTTGTATAATTTTTGTTTCTTATTGACCTCCTAAAAAATAATCCTAGAGCTGCCGCTGCTAGACAAATTATCGATATATGTGTATGTGTTTGCACTAATGCCATGAAAGGCATACAATCCAATAAAAAAAAAAAAAAAAAGGCATACAATTGCAGTATTATGATTATTATTCTGATCATATATCATGACATATATATATTTTTTGCTAAAATATTATGATATAATTCAAATTGTATCGGGTAAATTTTTTATCTAGTGCATTTTTATATTGGAAACTTGAATTTCGGTTCTTGTACCCTGCATCTCACGCGATGGTAGTAATATTGCTTAATTTTTCCCATTGGAAGACTTTGGATTTAAATTCTTCTCTCTTACTTTTTTTTTTTCCTTTCTTAAAATAAACTAAATTGCAAATATGAATGCAGATATAAATAAATATAAGATGAGGTCGGCCATTGACTTTGTTTCTATTACATTTTATAATAACTAGCTAGTCAGTTTTTAAGGCACCGCTGATTAGTTTTATCGTTATCAACTCCCTAGTACTTCTTTGTATATATATAAATTATTAATTGGGATCATCACACTTCAATTTATCAATATTTATTCAGCTAACTATCATAATCAATTCCATTTCTATTTCCTTAATTAATTTTTAATCAGATTTCTCACCTGGAGAGAGAGAGAGAGAGAGAGAGAGAGAGAGAGAGAGATAGTCAACAAGGCCGCTCAACAGTTCACAAAATGTTATATATTATAAATAAATAATAAGATGTAAATTAAATAATTATGCCTCGCAGTCCTCGCCGATGTTTTGTATATGTGGGGTTTGAATATATTAGAAAGCGTTGAAAATCGATTTTCATTCATTAAAAAAAAAAAAAAACCTAAAAATAGTTTGGACTATGAACAAAAAATTTTGAGCCATGCTTGTCAGTCCGTAACTTAAGATCTCATCTCATTTGTTCATATTAGTGGGCCACCTTTTTAAAGTCAAACCTTCAAAAACGGTCGGCTGTTTACAAATTGAAGTCCCTATAACTCCATCTATTTTTGTCGTCCACCCAATATACGCCATGATTCATGTATTTCATCTAGTTAAAACCCCTTTGTATATGATATATATATATATATATATATATATATATAATGATGTAGTTTACATTTTAAACCCATAGTTTAAACATATATTTAAATTAAACCCCATGTTTCAAAAGTTTTAACCATTTTACGTAACTATAATTATTAAATTTACAAAATATATATAAATGAAATGCTGTCTTAGTTTTTTGCACGATTATTTCATTTTCAATTTATGAGACAATCTATTACCGTGCATCATTAGAGGGAGTTTCATACACATATATATTTAGATTAGAGTAAAGTAGAATTTCTATTTTGTATTAAAAAAAAAAAAAACTTATGAGACATTCTGAAAATCTCATGTACTGATAGTTTAGTGAATGTAATTTGAAACCTTTGAATTTATGGTACATCTAAAGTCCATTGAACCTACCACTTGAATGTCTCCGAACAAACCCTTTTGATCCTTTATTGCATCTCAAGTGCGCAAAACACATAAATACCTTGTTCTATTTTTTTTTTTTTTAATAAAAATAATAAATGAATTTAATCAGTTCTAATGACATATGAATATTTTGAGAAAAGGGTTTAAAAAAAAAAAAAAAACTATGTAAGAAAAAAATATAGCAAGATGATTTTATATATATAGTTTCGTTTTAGAGAATTCCTTCTTACATAGTTGTCCTATAAATGAAGCCTATTAAATGATGTGCCATATAAGTAGTTAATTATAATTATAATTATGTATCAAAAATTATAATTATAATTAAAAACTCTAGAGTCCAGACATATTATGGAGTGCTAGTTATTAAGATTTTAAATTACTCCTACATATGAGCAAAACTCATTTTATTAAATTCTAGCTATATTCTTTGGCAAAAAATTAAAATTAAAATAAATTCTGCCTATCTCATTCTAAAGGTGTCAATGAGTTGGCTATTTGCATATTTATTACATACAATTATATATACATGGAAGAATATCTCTCCCACCAACAAAAATCTGTCACTGCCTTTATTGTAAATAACCTTAATTTTTTAGTATTTGGTAAGTAAATCAACCTTTTTATTTTCTGGGTAAGTAAATCACCTCATCCAGCCTGACTTGGTTTAATTGCAAAGAAATAAATTAAACAACCAGCTCATGTTGTGGGAAATTATGTTCATGTTAATTAAGTAATCCTTGGCAATAAAATCACATAAATTTTCAAGTCAAACTTGTTAATGACATAAATTTTGTTCTACAATTCTATCAAGTACAGCCAATACTTTTCCCTCAAAAAGACAGTACAGCCAATACTTTTTTGCGTAAGTTACAACTATCCATTTATGTTTATGAGCCATAAATGTAGACTTTGACTAATTGCTGTTATCTGATAAAAGGGATTCAAATGAAATAAACCTAAACTCTTGGGGGGTAAAATGCAATATACAGTGTCAATGATTCAATGTACATACTTGCGTCCAATACAGATAGCGTAAACAATTGGTAGTGAGAGAGTATTTAAGATTTATACAAAGTAGAAAGAAAACAAACAAACAAACAAAAAAAATACAATTTTGAAAATTTCCATGAGCTTTCCTTGTGGTTTCCATGTTTAACAGCTTGCAAAGCACTCATTGTCCTTTGACTTTGATTTGTTCCTTATATAAAGAAGATTAGAGATTTCAATATTCAATACCACCATCGTCATATATAACCTAGCGATACCTACTGTTACCTGAACCTTTAACAAGATCCAACCATGGATGTTCCTCCAGATTTCCTATGCCCCATTTCCATGGAGCTCATGAAAGATCCTGTCACCATAGCCACAGGCCTCAGCTATGAAAGAAAGAACATTGAGAAATGGTTCTTCACTTACAAGAAGAAGACCTGCCCGGCTACCATGCAAAGCATCAAGAATTTTGATGTCACTCCTAATCACAACCTCAAGAGGCTCATAGTTGAATGGCAAAATCAAAATAAAGCTTCTCAATCTTGTTCATCATCATCATCCCCAAGCCCTTCGGTCAAGCATGATGACATGCTATCACTCCTCAAAACCATCGAGTCGTCGCCATTCAAGGTAAGTTCCTTGAAGAAACTCCGATCAATTATTGAAATTGGTGATGAGATTATAAATACCGACTTTATTCTATCCAGTGGAGTCGAGGTACTAGTCCAAATAATTGTACAAATTCTTTATGAGAGCCATGATTTTGTTACATTTAGAGCTTGTGAGGAGGCCTTAGGAGTGTTGCAACAACTCCCTCTATCCGAGGAAGAAAGAACCTTTGAATTGTTATCCAAACAAGAATCTATTAAGTCCATGGCAATCATGCTTCAAAGAGGCAGTGCTGAGGGCAGGCTATACACTATTACCATATTCCAAAAGATGTCAAAAAGTAATTATGATTGGAACTTTGTTATTCAAGATCAAGGTATAGATTTCTTCAAGTCATTGTTAGAGCTTGTTTCCGATGAGATATGCACCAAGGCAAGTTCTCGTGCCTTGGATGTTCTAATAGACATATTGGGAGGTTCAAAGAAAAGCCGATTGAAAGCAATAGAAGCCGGCGCAGTTTGTGTCCTTATCGAGCTTCTTCCAGACTCGAATCAATCATCCAAATGTGAGAAAGTGTTGGTATTGTTAAAACTACTATGTGAATGCGCTGAAGGCAGGCAGGCCTTGGTTGAACATGGCATGGCCATAGCTGCAATTTCCAAGAAAATGTTGCATGTCTCCAACACCACCACAAAGATTGCGGTGAAGATTCTATGGCTGATTTGTAGCTTGCACCCAACTGAGAGAGTTTTGGAGGAAATGTTGGTTTATGGATCCGTGAAGAAGCTTTTGGCATTGTTGCATATCGATGGCCGATCTTCAACGAAGGATAAAGTGTTGAAGATGTTCAAGTTGCATGGGAATTTATGGAAGCGCTACCCTTGTTTTCCTTGTGAATTGAAGGAATATTTGGCATTAGTAGATGATTCTCGTTAAAGGTAAAAACTTAAAAGATGAAAAATTTAGATGTAATATCTTCAATTATATATAATTTTCTCAAGAAAGTTTGAATTAGAAAAATATATACATTTGGAGTTAATAATTTCCCTTTCTATTGCGTATTTGGAGTGTGTGAATTTTGGTGCCGTACCATCCTTCTATTCCTGTTTTATTATTATAATGATCATATGATTGTGCTTGCGTTTTAGCTTCTTTTTTTTTTTTTTTTTTTTTAATTTTATTTTATTTTAATTACAAGGAAGTGTGTTTGATCTTGTAAGAGATACTTTACACCCAGATTTGTTTGTCCAAATAAATTTCTACTCTATTATTGATTGATGATTTTTTTTTTGGAGAGAATCTTGATCGATGAATTTAGTCTTCTAATTGCATCATTTATGAAATTAATTTATATTCATATTATGATGGAAGCATCAGGCATTGCACCTTAGTAATAGAATAGCACAAGGTCTCACCAATTAATTACTTTGAATAGGTGAATTAAACAAGTAAAATAATGGTTAGATTGACAAGAACCTTACAACTCAATTGGTTGGAATTTTTTTTGGTGTGTTTTCAATAGAAACATTCGGAATTCAAATCCCTCTACTCCAATTATTGAACTGTGTGTAGATCAGTGTATAGATATATATAACATGTTACTTTGAATAGGCGAATTAAACAAGTAAAATAATGGTTTGATTGACAAAAATTTTGTAACTCAATTAGTTGGTATCTTTTCTTTTGATGTCTTTTCAATGAGAATATCCGGGATTCAAATACCTCCACAGGCTCTACCACAATTATTGATGTGTGTAAATAATATGTATATAATTAAAAAAGTTAAAAACAGGTAGAATATTAGTTACATTCTTCACTTGTCTCCCAAAGTGCATATGCCATATGCACTAAGATGATAAGAGTAGATATTGCAAAATGTTAATGTTTCTCACAGTTTTATTTTATTTTTAAAATAATTCGAGTACGAATACATTTATTTCAATTCCCCATCATTTGTTTTTATAATAAATATATAAGACTATTTTCTTTTTCTTTTTTTTGAGGGGGAAATAAGACTATTTTCAGATAGAGTATGAAATGTATAATATGGAATATCTTGGAACTTATTTGAGTCAGGCTAGTTCTCAAGATTGCATACAATCACCCGCAAATCACATTGTAATTGTATTACAATATCTGTAAGGGAGTAGTTGAATGTTAGATATCTTATTCTTTACTACTTGGCTTAGGCAACTGATCTACCCAAAAGCTGTTGAGCAATCGAAAAGATTGGAATTGTAACAATATTATAGCAACTTAACATACGACGTACGTACTTACTTTTCTCTCATCTTTTCACGCTACCTATCCAACAAAGGATGAAGAATACAATTATTTATCCTTTAATTTTTTTTTTTATCTTTTATAATGAAACACAAAAAATTAACATTATCACTCTTATCAGACCCTAAATTTTAGGCTAAATGCATGGTAATGCTTGATTGACGACAACAAACCATGCTAATTAATAATAATAAAAAAAAGAGTTTAATTTTAGAAAAATATTACGTTTATAATATTTTTATTACGTATAAGAATTTTTTTTTTTTAATACTCCTAAAATGTAATTATAATTTATATTACGGTTAGATTTTCCTTTTCCCTCCGAGAGAGGGATAAGAATTTATTACAAAGTCTGACTAAGACAAGTCAAAATCTGAGTTTGTCAGGTTTGATAGTTTCGAGATATGAATTGTCCATGCATATCTCAGCATTCAATTTTTATTATTATTCGCTTTTTGTTGATTCTAATATTTAAAACAGTGCATGTCTACTGCATTGCAATTTGCAATTAATATATAAGTGAGAAACGAGTTGGGCTTTGTTGGTTTCTTTTGGACCTTCAAATTGATATTCCTTTGGATGAAAGAAAATTGGAAATGAAAGTGGACTAATGAATTGGACACCAAAAGCTGATTTGTTATGATACTTTTTAAAAAAAAAAAAAAAAAATCTAAACTCTCATCTTTGTTAATTTTAATTATTGTTATTATTATTATTAGTAACGAGAGGCATACTATACTACACTTTTATGCCATTTAATTAATTCATGAATATATGCTAACAAAAAAGTAAGGGATTTTTATAAATATTATGTGATGAGTATATGATTTTATCAAACTATTAATAATTTTAAAATGTCATTATTATCATGTATACATTATGTAATTAAATTATTTACTTTAATGGAAAATTTTTACAAATGACTATTTGTCCACACCTTAAGTCTAAAGGATTAATTGTTTAAATTAAAAGTTCAAAAACCAAATTAAATTGGCATTAACTTAAAAATCCAAAGGTTGCATGTATTTGTAAAAATTCCAAAAAGAAAAATATATATTGAAGTTATATAATGTCTTTAGTGTTCCACCTTAAAACGTTTAGCTTTATATTTTAATTCAGTCCTAAATTGGGTCTATTAGTTGGATACACTCAACCTTCCATAAATTGTTTGTAATACAGGAAAGGTTGCCAAATATGGAAAGCACCTCTGAGAAAATTTCCAACTCATTTCTTAATTTCCACTTCACTAAAGAAAGAGGAAAATTGTGAAAATATACGAAATCTCATATTTTCCCACCAGACCATATTCAATTGTTTTGTGGTTAGCTTACCTAGTTACCTTGAATGAAAAACAATGTTTAAATGCGCATGGTTGCATCATTAGAGGGTAGTAGTTGGCCAGTCAAGTTGTCAACCTTCAAAATTCGAGTTGATAAAAACAACACGAGCAACCTGTGTTGTAAGTCTAGGGGTTAGATAGATCTGTCCAAAGTCCAAACTTCACTTAAAGCATGCTAGCAATTCTTTCTAAACAAATAACAAAGCCTCGTTTCAACAAAAACAAACAAACAAACATAATAACAAAGCCACGAAAGTTTCACATTTTTACCTAAATTAATTAGATAGTTCTAAAATTCAACATGTTGGCATTTTCTGGTGTTACTAACAGAGGCATCTAAGATTCAAAACTTTAAATTTCCCCTCATGTTGTAAGCATCAAATTATTCAAAAAAATAAAACATAAAAAATAAAATCAATAAACACCCATTATTGGCCTAGTCTCCTAGAATCAAATAATTTCATTTATGTTAAATAGACATTCTTTCTTTTCTTCCCCTTTATATAAGTGGGAAGGGCGACTCAAGTCCATGTTCTCCTCGAAGAAGTGGGCAATACCATTCAAGTACAAGGGACAGAATAAGGTTTTTCATTTTCATCGGAGCCAAAGTCTGAACCAAAATAAAATTACAATTAAAGAATAAAAGTAACCTAGCATGCAAAACTAAATTAATATATGAAAATACAATCTAGCATTTTTCAGTATTAATAAATATAAACAAAAGAATAGACATGTAAAAGATAACTATTATTTTTTAATACATTTCAACCCAATAATGTATCAAAATGACTATTATTTTTTATTTGATGTTCACTAATCATTGAATAATAATACTTCCCAGACTTATGGTTTGGTTTCTCCAAAAAAAAAAAAAAAAAAAAAAAAAAAAAAAAAACTTAATCATGTATCAAAATGAAATTTGACATTTTTTATTATTATTAAAATCCTGAAAATTATCTACTTAGCAGCAAAGAGTGGGAGCTTTTATGGTCTGTTTGGATTGAGGGGAAGTAGAATAAAGTAGAGTAGAATTGACCAAAAATTAGTCTATTTTCACTCAACTCTATTCTACTCCCATTCCCTCCCCTTCAATTCAAATTACGGGCCCTTAATCTCAATCAAAGGTTCATAGAGACAAAGAATTTTTAGAAGCTTTTTACCAAAGGAAAGCTTAGGGAGCTACAAGTACAGTTGAGTTATAGAAATTAATGTAGAATTTAGGTTATGGGTTTTGCACCTGAGAATTCATTGTTGTATTTTTGGGCCGAGCAGACTATTTCCCTTTTCTGCTTGATCTATCGGTCGATCAGATCTTATGATCAACACAGTTGGAAGTATATTCGCCAACTTCGACCCTCGGGGTCTCATGAACTCATTATTTTGTGGAAGTAATCAGAAAAAGCTCATTCATTCTATGGTTTTTATATAAAATCCTATTATTAACAAACTCTTTACCTTTTGAATTAAATTTCATTGTAACTACAAATTGCAAAATGCCTATAGTTGCTTCTGTAGAGGGTTGGAGGTGTTGTTAGGCAATAGCAGTTTCCTTTATTTCACTCTTTTTCTCCCTTTGTTGCCCTTAATGATTGTCAGAATCTTAATTTGCACCATTTCCTTACTCCGACAGCCATTTTCAGGGATGCCAAGCATGTGTTGCAACACCAAGAACTCAAGTTGGCTTGCTTGAGCTGATTCTTGTACATGAACACATTTAGAGTCTTTTAGACACAATGGTGTTTTGTTTGTTTGGTGTCTTTTGGGTGATGATGCCAAAGCAAATGGTGGAGTTGCTGGAACACTAAAATTGGAAAGAAAAAAAAAAACATCAAACAACTATTTACTTGGGAATAGTACTTAAACATCCTTTTTTGATCAAACCATTTAAAATGGTACCAAGATGATTTTGATTGCAGAACTTATATTGTTAGTGAATGAGTTCTCCTCTTGAATATGCTCTATTATTTTTTGATAACTCAAGAAACAAATGAAAAATATCTTTTACAATATCCTAGTAAGCACTAGTTTCTACAAAATTACAAAGTTTGTTGGGAAAATCTATAAAAACAAAAATATATGATGAAACAAAATGATGTAGGACAACTTAGGCTTCCCAACTAGATTAATCCCACAATAAACCTTAAGATAAACAGTTGAAAAAAGTACTAGAAACTGTCAAAAAAAGCATTTTCAATAGTTAAAATGACCGTTGAGAACCACTACTAAAATCTATGTTGAGAGGTTTTTTCTACGGCCTATGAGATTGTTGAAAAATGTGGTTCACTTTTATCAATTGTTATTAAATGTCAAAATATTATTAAAAACTGTTAAAACTTTTTTTTTAAGTAATAAAGATGTATATTCAAAAAACTACCTCATGCATAACGGCATAAGACATATCAAACATTATAGAAAGAGAAAAGAGAAAACAAAGAGAATACTAATTACAAAAGAGAGAACTAAGAAACTTAGAGCATCTCCAATAGGCTCTCTAAAGCCTAATTTGGAGAGCAAACATACCAAAAAAGACCTCCAATAGCTTCTCTATCTCTAAATTTTTTTTTTTAGATTTGCTACAGTAGCTCTCCAGGCCTAGAGAGCTACCATAGCTTATGCAAAGAATATTTGCCCTTAAAATAATACTAGTTGAATTAAAAAAAAAAAAACATTTTTCTCTTTCCTTCCTTTCTCTTTCTTCTTCACTCCATCTCTCTCTTGCTCCTCTTTAGAAAAAAACTCTCTCTTTGCTTCTCATCAGAAAACAACAGTAAAGCACAAAATCGACGGAGCTCTCTCTCACAAAACGATCTGCCCAGATATTTTGAACCCCAAATTGTGGCTCAACCACCAGTGAGGAAGAACGGAAATCTAAGAACATCGGTCAACAATGGAAATCTGAGAATATCGGTCAACAACAGAAATCGGTACCCAAAAAACTCGCACCATGTCTTTCACATATACTGGGTTTTGAAATTGGTACCCAACAATGGTGGTTTTGAATGATTTTCTATTGTTCTTCACCACTATCTGGGTTTAGATTTTGGGTTTTTGGTTCTTTTCTCTCTGTCTGTCTTTCACTTTGCTCTTGATCTTTTCTCTATTTAACTATTATTTCATTGTTTAATCTTTAACTATTATTTTTTATTGTTTATCAATAATATTTGTCTCATTTTTTTTTTTTTTTTTGGTGTGGAAATATTAAGAATATGAATTTTGGGTTTTTTTGTATATGAAATTGTGATGGGTTTCAAGCTCTAATTAAAAGAATTCTCTACTAATCGTGGCTGTGTTCTTTGCTGCATTGACTTTAAAGAATTCTTGGTAATGGAAATGATGTTTGATCGCTGAATTCATATTGGGTTTTGCATGTTTGTCATTTTTGCTTGGTGGGTTTTTGATATCTATGTGGTTGGAATGGTTTTTGGAAAATGTTTTCTGGGAATTCTTGTTTTTGTTCTTTTTAAAGAGCATTGTCATAATTTCCATATGATTTTGTGAATTTTTGTTTTTGAATGTGATTTTCATTGATAATGCGTGAATATGTGTGTTTCTGTGCACAAATTTTAGTCATAATGTAATCATTGAGGTGCATTTGTAATTGTAGGTTAGAGTTTCTTATTTTTAAGTTGGAGGTATTGGACCATAAGGCTCGAGAAAGAGCAGGAGTTATTACACCTACTCTCGGTTCACCAATTCCTATACTTCTGCAATTGGATGCTGCTATTAAGGTGAATTTTTTTTTTTTTGATTTTGTATATTCTCACCAATATGAATGTTAGTTGGTACCATTTTTTTGGGACTTGCTAAATGAGGTATTAGTTGCTTAGGTATGTGTGTAGGAATATATAGAAAAAGTTCCCATTGCTTTGTTCTTGAATAGGTTGAAATTCAGAATGAAATGAAACTTTGTAAAGTGTTCTTTAAAGTCCCAAGCTTACAAGAGCACTTAACTTGAAGTTGAATGTGATGCCAATGGAGCAGAAGACCTTGATTATGAACAAGTGCCTGAAAGTATCCCTACAACAGTGTCCCACAAGCCTACAGAAGAATTTAGTCAATTTGCAGCATTCATTGCAACCCATGAAAAAATTAGAAATAGAGAAACTCATTCTAAACTCCAATTGGATCTCGTTGAGCACATGTGGCAATGATATGGCGAGTTGTAGGATCATCTAATTTTAAGTTTTATGTCTTTAGTCTTTATTGTAATTTGAAATTTCTCTTCATTTATGTTAGTCTTGTATAGGTAAAATTCGATGTAATTTGAAATTTATCAAATCTATGTTAATCTTGAAATTTATCAAGTCTTTTTGAAAAATATGACTATTGAGAAATATTACCACTTGAAAAAAATGACCCTTTAAAAAAAGGGTATTGAAAAAATATAATTGTTGAAAATCTCTACATCTCTCTTGTTGGTTACCACCAACCAAACTCACTTCCATCTCCTCTCTCTCCTTAAGATCTGAAGTTGCAAACAATGTTTAATGCTTTTTTTTTTTTCTCTTCTTTTATGGATTGGTTTTACCTTTACTTTCAAAAAGTCTTGTTAAGTTGAGAGACAAAAGAATTTCCTTTTTATCGTTGGTTTTGTATTTTCAGAAGTAGATTTCTAGGGTGAAAATAGCTAAATACCACGTTTTGGCAAAATTTGTGGCAAACTAGCATTGTTTCGGAAATATTTAGCAATCAACCACTTTTTTAGCACTTGAGTTCTACAAAATTGAATTCTAAATAGCACTCGAGTTCAATGAACTCGAGTTCCTAGTGAGTCGCCAACGTGGCACTGCTGACCTGGAATTTGTATAATTAAAAAAAAGTAATATGGTACTCGATATTAGTGAAATCAAGTATCTCTTTATAGTACTCGAGCTTAGTGTAGTCAACACTTTTTTTTTTTTTTTTTCCTATTGGAATGGCTTGAATAGTTAAACTTAGTGGCTTGACATTAGCCAACAAACCATTAAATGGGTTGCATGCTCATGTCAGGAAGATGCATGATATTCAAGAAGTTTCATGCGTGAAGAAATGCAAGAGCTTGCATTAAATGTTCTTCATGAATTGTCAAAGAAGATAGCTAGGAAAAGAAAAGTAATATATATAAGAAAATGAGATTGTGTGTGGCTTTATGTGGAGGAAAGTGAAAGAAAAGGAAAATAAGAAGATGAGGAAGAAGTGAACGAGTGGATGAGAAAAAAGAGAAAAAGAAAAAGGAAAAATAAAGGTTTTGGGTTTGGGTAATTAAAGCAACGTGGCAGAAAATATAGAGAGTAACTACACAAATTATTTTACAACTTCTTTTTTACAACTGTGATGTAAAGCAAGACGGAAGAAAATATAGGAAGTAAGAATGCAAATTATTTTACTACTTATTTTATTTTATATAACTATGATGTTGTGAAGAATGTGGTGAAGAAACAATTATGCGTACATGTATAAGTGAAAAATAACCACCCACAGTTTGCCACGTCAAAGACATGGCAAAGAAGTTGTGAAATAGTTTAATAATCCTAGAACGACTCATTTAAAAGATAAGCATTAATAACATTTTATTTTGTAGAGATTAATTCTACCAAAATGATTGGGTTTCAAATTTTAAGATAATAATTTTGTTTTCATTATGGAAAAGAGAAAAATTATTTTCATAACAGTTTCATAATAAAATGTAAATAACAGGTTGTTATTGGTTGTTATGGATGAGCAAAAAAGTAATTTAAGTGATAAGTTCAAATTAAATCCATCTTGCTACATAAGATTTGTTGTGAAATAATTTGTGTAGTTACTCTCTATATTTCTTGCCATTTTGCTTTAATTACCCAAACCCAAAACCTTTATTTTTCCTTTTCCTTTTTCTCTTTTTTCTCATCCACTCGTTCACTTCTTCCTCATCTTCTTATTTTCCTTTTCTTTCACTTTCCTCCACATAAAGCCACATACAATCTCATTTTCTTATATATATTACTTTTTTTTTTCCTGGCCATCTTCTTTGACAATTCATGAAGAACATTTAATGCAAGCTCTTGCATTTCTTCATGCATGAAACTTCTTGAATATCATGCATCTTCTTGACATGGGCATGCAAGCCATTTAATGGTTTGTTGGCTAATATCAAGCCACTAAGTTTGACTATTCAAGCCATTCCGATAGAAACAAAAAATAGAAAAAAAGGTACTTGACTGCACTAAGTTCAAGTACTATAAAAAGATACTCGATTTCACTAATATCAAGTATCGCATTTTTTTTTTTAATTACACAAATTCCAGGTTAGCAGTGCCACGCTGGTGACTCACTAGGAACTCGAGTACTATTTAAAACTCGATTTTGTGGAACTTGAGTACTAAAAAAGTGATAAATTACTAAATATTTCTGAAACAGTGTTAGTTGCCACAAATTTTGTCAAAATATGATATTTGGCTATTTTCACCAAATTTTTGGTGGTAACTCAAAAGAATCAATCAACTGCAACATTGCTCTACCAATCATAGCCTATACACGAAGACCTCGATGATAATTAAAAAGACATTACTTTTCCATATGATTTAACCTCATTGAATCCATTTGATTTACGAGGAAAAATCTAATTTGAAAAAGTAATATGACTGCAGACATATCCCAAAGGCCAAAGGGTAAAGAAAAATACAACTTTGGGGTTTGTGACATTGTTGGAACGTTTTGAGTTGTTATCCACATGAATATTAAGTGGAAATAATAACTACTCAGCTCTAACAGTTTTCATATTAGTGTACGAAAACTAAGCATGATCAATCAATATTTGTTTGTAGATTTTTCTTTGTTCCTTTTCTCTGTTGATCAATCAGTATTTTTTTTTATATATATAAACAATATGAGTGATGATACAATTGGCTACTGATGTGGCATGTAAAATAATTTTTTATTATTCTGTTTCACAAATTAACGTTTTCCATCCAAGGGATAACAGCAATGACTAAATTGACACAATATTGAAAATGTTAAAGATCAAATTGAGACAATTGAAATGTTAGGGACCAAATTGAAATCTAGTGTAAAGGATATAGATTAACTTTGTAATTTACCCTTCAAAAAATAATATAACTTTGAGACATGTTAAAAACTATTTCTTTAAATTGATAATTTTCTACTACCCTAAGGAGTTTGTTATCCAATTATTTAAGAAATAGGAAAAAAAAAAAAAAAAAAAAAACCATGCACACATGGTCAAGTACAGTACACACGCGCACATGTTCTTGAATGTCCATAAATTTTCTAAAATTAAAAGTGTTCTTAAAAACATGTCCATAAATTTTCAAAATTATTTTATTTGTTGGCGTTTGTGTTATTTTATATTTTCAAAAGACTTTGAAAAATTTCAAGATGAAACAAGTCTTATAACACAAACTCACACCCTTTATCACATAAACAATCTACACAAAATATTTTAACAATTATTACTTTTCTAAAAAGAATTAAATAGAAAACAATGCTTATTTAGCCAATTCAGTTGAAGCAAAACAAAAAAAAAATGATTCTCAAAAAAAAAAAAAAAAGTTGAAGCAAAACATGTAGGATATTTCTTTCTTTCTTTTCATGATTCCTATACATCCCTTTTAAGTTGCTAATTTTGCCCTAGATAACTAGGGCATTTACAAAGCACTTAGGCTGTGTTTGGTTGCTGTAAAACGTTTTCCGGAAAATACATATTTTCCGGAAATGCTAATTTCCGGAAAAGGAAAATGTTTCCATGTGTTTGGTTACATTTCAAAAAATTTTCCGGAAAATATTTTCTGGTGTTTGGAAAAGAAGAAGGAAAACACAAATCCAGAAAAAATCATCAACGATCGTGATCTCGCCGGCGCGATCTCGCGATCAACGGCGACGGCGCGATCTCGCGATCAACGACGACGGCGCGATCTCGCGATCGACGCTTCGCGAGATCGCGCCGTCGATCGCGATCAACGCTTCGCGAGATCGCGCCGTCGATCGCGATCAACGGCGCGGGCAAGATCGCGATCGACGCGTCGCGAGATCGCGATCGAGGTCGAAGGCGAGATCGCGATCAATTGCGCGATCTCGCGACGGCGCGATCTCGCGAAGGTGAGATCGCGCCGTCGATCGTGATCTTCACGGCGTCGGACTGGAGCTCGCGAGATCGGCGTCGCCTGGAGCTCGGAGTCTGCCGGCGATCATCGGACTGACTGGAATGTTCTTCTCCTCTCTCGCGCGCGCACGCTCTCTCTCTCTCTCTCTCTCTTTTTCCGGAAATGCTTTGAAGTGAAAATGAAGGCAGAAATTCATTTCCGTGGTCAAGGCTGAAAATTTCGGTCAACAGGAAATCAATTTCCGGAAAATAATGTTTTCCGTGACAGCCAAACGCAGAATTTTCTGGAAATTGATTTCCGAAATTCGTTTGAAGTCGATTCAAACGCACCCTTAGTTGGGCATAAAAACAACCGATTTGACAGTGCGGCTACTCAATTACGGGTGTCTAATTGCAATATGCAAAGTTTAGAGAAGATATTTAAGGTGTATGGGACATAAAATTTATGTTCTAGCTTACCAAGACTAGTAAATATGTTCTAATAAAAAAATTAAAAAAAAAAGACTAGTAAATATGTTCTAGTTGGTAGTTGGTAAAGAAGATATGGTTCTCAGTGACCACAATGACCTTTGAAGTTTGAGATAATGTAATTACGATAATTGCAATAAGTGTACAAGTATAGAGCGATTGATTAGACATTTAGAATTTAGAAAGGACCATTGTCCAAATAGAAGAGAAAAATTATTTGTTAGACTAGAAAAATCAGCACCGCCCTGCAGCTAGCAACTCATGAGTCCTCAATTTAATTTCGCATATGGCATAATTAATAATTGGATTTTGATCTCAATCAATAATTGCATGGTGCAATTATAATGGAACTAACTTTTAACTTGTGCTCACGCACGGAGATGTTCAATTGTAACGGGATTATTGGTATTATTAATGTTATATATATATATATATATATATATATATCCATTTGATATTCATGTAGACAACATAACATTTTAAAGAATTAAAATGAGAGAAAAAAAAAAAGGAAAAAAATACCTTGAAGTTTTGCCAAGAAGTAATGAAACGTAAATTAATTTAACTTTGGATTTGAAGTACAATAATTAAACGAAGATATAAGATTTGAAGCAGATTTACTCTAATTAGAAGTATAGAATGGCAGAGAGGCGAATCAATAATACTAGGCTTCAAACGAGAAGCCTATCGATTGACCTACGAAGTTTAGGTTTCAAAAATCTGAATCCGCTCTTAATCGACCAATTATTTGTACTAGATGTCTTTTAGCTTGGGTGCCTCCATGTCAAGCAAGTCCAACTCAATCCTACGAGCATGAAGCATTCATTTTAAGTTCTATAAATTTAGAAAAACAACAAATTTCACAATTGTTTGAGGTAACAAGTTATTAATAGTGGATGATAAAAAAATAACAATGGTAACATATAAAAATCAATAATAATCGGTCAACTCAACAATTGAGGAACTTACTGTGAAAGCTATTTTGTTTATAGCATTATTCTTTTAATTTAGGTGTTTTGTGTTTGTTAAAGTTTAGTTTCATTTCTAACCTTTTCTCCCCAAAAAAAAAAAAAAAAAAAAAAATCATTTAAATTAGTTAATTTTTTTAATGGTACGTACAAAAACCCACACAAAAAGAACCCCACATTGTCACCCAATCATACCTCTTGGGGTATTTTCACCCATGCAAAACAATATAATCTTATAATATAACCTAGCATAATATTTAAATGAGATTAAAAAAAAAAAAGAAGATTATTCATAGAATCATTGTAGAACAAGAGAGGTCCAGCTCACATGAGGCTGATTTTCGAAGTGAAAAACCATTTCAGTGTCAGAGACAGAGACTCATCAGAAAAGCAAAAGCGACACTCAACACACAAGGCGTCCAGTAAGGATTAGGGATAGATACACATTTTCTACATACACATGCACTCGTATCTACACTTACAGCTTTTGCTCAACTTAGTGATTTTTAGATTTGGGGAGTTGGATCCATGAAATATATCAAGATGCTTAAACTAGAGCATTCTTCAAGTTTCAAGTATTCATTAATTGAAATGTACTCAAAATATGGAGATATAGACAATGCTCGTGGAGTATTTGATATATATATATATATATATATTAATGTGTGCCTTAGAGCACATATTAATTATTTATTTTAGGAAACTTTTAATGATAAATTGAAAAAAACTGTAAAAAAAAAAAAAAAAAAAAAGTTAAATCACTTTTATTACTTTCCCATAAAAATTTTCATAAAATAATTTACTAACATATGCCCTAATTTATATATATATATATATATATATATCAGCAAAAGATGTAGTCTCTTGGAATGCTATGATCCAAGTACTTGCTCTTCATTTCCTTGGCTCAATTTCATTTGATGATAACGACATGCATTCAGCCATATGACATAACCTTTATTGGAGTATGATCAGCTTGCAGCTGTGCAGAGTTGATTCAAGAAGGTACAAGGTAGGCAATATTTCAACACGAGGACAGAACGTGGAATAAGTCCTAAGTTGGAGCACTATGGATGCATGATTGATCTTATATGTAGAGCAGGACTTTTGGTGGAAGCTATAGATCTCACCAAAAAATATGCCCATAAAACCAAGTGGGGCAATCTGGAGAAGCGTACTTGCTGCATGCAGTGTTTAAAAATGTGAAGTAAGGGGAGGAAGCAGCCAGACACTTTGCTATATCTTGAAGCATAAAATGATGGAATCCACGTTTTGCTTTTATGAGTCGAAGATCGTTCTCATCCAGAATCTACAGAACCTAATGCTAAATCAAATGACTCAAAAGTTGAAACTGGCTGGCTATGTTGCAGAAACTTTAAAAGTTATAGTGAACGGAAAATGCAATTTCTCTACATAGTGAAAGACTGGCAATTTCTTTTGCTTTGTTGAAAACAAAACCAGGGGCCAAGATACTTATTCTAAAGAACCTTAGGGTCTGCTCCAACTGCCATTCTACATTTAAACTTATTTCCAAGGTTTACAGACGAAAAATAACTAGGAAGGTTCCTGTTCTTGCAACGGTTGGTGAAAACAATTTCAAGGGTATACTGGAAATTTGTGTTCTATATAGTATATTCTGCAATTTTAACATCAACTAAAATTGGCGTTATGAATAAGGATTGGCCAAAAGGACAAAGTTAATGAGATTATTATTGTTGTCAAATAAATGTCTCTACACATTAGGTTGATATCCATTTTATTATGATTCACAAAGTACATCTATTTCCCCATTTTTCACCTTCATGCATTAAAGCTTTGCAATGGCATATACATGCAAATTAGATCTTGTAGAAAACTTTAGATCTTCCCAGCCTTCATCATCCACTTTAGAGAAGTATGAGTCAACAATACGGTCACTAACAAACTCCAATTTTAGAGGGTTCCCACTGAGAGAGAGAGAGAGAGAGAGAGAGCATAAGATGAAATAAGAAAAATAAACCAACAGCAATCTATATTTATGAAAAATATTGAGTGAGAAATCTAAAATACCAAAGATACAGAAAAAGAATGAATATCTACCTTTGGGTTCTTATCCTTATCCCACAGTATAGCTCTGCAGCCCTACAGTAAAAGGGGAGGTCTTAAATGATCCTCAAAAGAAGAAACTAGGAGAAGAAAAATATGTCAGTAAGATGAAACCTCAAAGAAATCCCTGCTGAGTTTTCCTTGCACGACATGACAAACCATTCTATACTCACGAACAAGGCATTGACCAACACCTTGGAGCCTTCCTTGTCTAATCTGTTTGCAAGAAGAGAATAAACATTAACTGGAAACAATCTCATGAGACAACTTAGTTTTATCTACATTTATAAAGTTATTGAGGGAAATAAATATTCTTGCAGATGTTCCACTAGCTCTTTTCAACAGGGCCATACATTTATATAGATCTAGGTGTATCATATTTCTTTAATGGTGGTAACCATACAACAGAGGAGATCATATGTCAGATAACCCCCACATTCCATCTTCATACTTCAAATGATATGCTCTATTGCACATATTAATAAAATTTTGTGTACTATTATTACAACTATGATTTCACATATTTACGGGGGAAAAAAAAGCATTGTGCATATCAACCAATCTGCGTCTTTCTCTTTATGCAGAAAAAGCAGGCAAAAGGTACAAGGCCATTATTTATTTGTTATCAAAACAAAACTTATATTGGCCTGTTAAAAAAAAAAAAGGCAGGAGTGCAGGACATTCTCTTTCATAGGATCCAACTTGATTCTCTAACATTTCTGGTTGTTCCTTCAAATTCTACCACAATCCCCACCCCACAGAGACTAAAATATTTAACTCAAATGTTCTCCAATGACCATAGCACATCCTTTTTCCTGTTTGACCAGTGCCAAACTATGTCACAAGTCCCATGTGCTAGGTGTAGATGACAATCTAGGTGTCAAACTAATTTACCCGTTTTTCTTTTAAAGAAAAAGGTAAGTGTATTTTATTAGCTCAAACCATTTTGGAATACAATCTCCAAATCAGATGGTAGTTCTTCTACTCAAACATCTAAACCTGTAGGTGAAACTGCTCTTCTAACAAGGGTATGGGCTAAACATGATTAAAAACCACTGTATAGAACTTAACAGGATGTTTGTCTCTTCAATAATATGTCCTTGCAAAGCAAAACAAGGTCTGTTGTCTCTCAAGGCTGAGATGACCAACATTGAGTCCCCTTCAAATTCAAGCTTGTGAATATTAAGATACTTGGCAAATTGAACTGCAACAAAAGCTTCAGTGGCTTCAACAGAGTGTGGGAGAGGAATTTTTTTGGCTCATTGCTGCAATAATAGGACACCATTGGAATCCCGAACGACAACCCCACTGCTGTCATAAGATATCTCAGAAAATACAGCCCCATCAAAATTGGCTTTGTATTCTACTTGGGTCGGTGGAGACCATTTTCAAATTGGGCCCAAGTAGAGTTCTCCACAAAATTAAAATTAAAACCAAGCTCAAACAATACCACAATCCAAATCTAACCCAAACAGTATCACAACCTAGTCCAAACAACAACAATTATAAACCCAAAAAAACCAATACGAACAAAAATTCAGCCCTATTAACAACTAAAATTTGGAAAAAGAAAAAAAAAAAAGCTAAAATGCAAATTGCACGACTAAAATTCATTTTAGACCTCTAAATTTTAAATTAATTTAATTTAGGCCTTTTGTCTAATTCTGTATAAAAAATGCTCACCATCTCTGTATTCTCTCGCATAATAATAAATACTTTTTGAGTCTCTCACTGGATGCTAACTGGCAGTGAACGACGACATGAACGACTCTGAAATTTTATATGAGTAACGATATGAGTGGGAGTGGCTGTGAATCTTCAAAGCTAACATATGCATCAATTTGGCATATATACCAAATTGATAGTATCGCACAAAGTCTGTACAGGGGTTGAAGTTAAAATGTTATCAAGAGGAAATATTTGTAGACAATGTCTAGCAGGCTCAGTCAAAATTTGGACACAAGGGCCTTTTTCTTGCTATAGCAAAGGGCCTTATTATTATTCCGGCCTTAAGTTCAAGCTTGCCATGATTAAAACAATTTGGGTTCAAGACATTCCAAAAGGGCCTTATTAAAAGTGTATCTGGTTTCTTTCAGGCCCAAACCTTTATTGGACTCGGATTAGAACCAAAAAATGGAACTTTCTAACTTTGATCTTGGAGTGCTAGCCCGTCAACTCTTGTTGCCGGCCACACCCACGGATTAGCATTAGTAGGGTATTCAATAAATATCAGCCAATATCTTGATTGCCAAAAGCACAGTCCAATTACTAGACCCAAAACATCACTTCCATTTGGGTGAAAACCCATCTCGATTTTCAACAATAGGCCTTTTTAGACATTTAGGCTGCTTAGGCAGTAAGGCTAACTTACATGGTTCCAAAAAGAAAATCCATTAAGAGAAACTAAGACTAAAACTTTGAGACACTGATTATTACAGCCTTAAAATTTTTTTTAGCCCGATTTACTCCCCAAACTTTGCATACATGCCAAATTGATGCATACATTAGTCTACAGATAAAATGACTAAAAACTTCAAAACTAAGAATATATATCTAAAATAATATTTCTCATTCTAAAGAAGAAATTTATCTCAATTTGCAAAACTAAATCGATTTTAGATATCCATATTGAGAGAAATACATACCTACAAATTTACAAACATGTACTCCACCAGATACCCAAGACGTAACACCAATCTAAGTGGACGGAATAGCCATCTATGTTACTTTGGTTTTACAGATCAATGTTTTAAAACTCAATTGAAATAAAAGAAATGCGCAAAAAGTTAAAATCAATATGTCTCAAGCTTCCCATAAATAAATAAATAAAAAGTTTCACGCTTAAACATGAGGACTCCATATGATCTAGTTAGCTTAACTAATAAAATCTCTGATAGTTGAATAAAAAATCTGTAATTCAATTCCCGTAATAGATTGACACACTCTTAACTACATTTTAATGATGCATTCTTCAGCCAATTGGGCCGGAGTACAAGGCCATCAATCTTGAACATTGTTGTGTCTCTCTCTCATCCTCGGCTAAACTGCATTTCCTCCATTCTTCTTCACAGCGCCCAAATTTAAGGCTCTCCCAAACCAAGTCCAAATTACTCACCAATAAGCCCAAGCCTACACCAGAAACTAGCCCAAACCTAAAAAAGAAATCCAACAATAAAAGCTCAGACCTGGGCCTATTTGGTAACACTTTCAAAAACAGTATTCAATTTTCTATTTCTTCCACAATTGAGCTCTTTGAGCTATTTTGTTGCAATTTTGGGCTCGTAGCTATAACGCCCAGTGGGCCAGAGATTGTTCTGCTAAGGTTTCTGGCACCCCAAAACAGAGCCGACACAGCACACAAATGCAGAGCAGGTGGTCACCTCCTCCGATGGGAATGATCAAGGTTAATTTCGACGGGGCCTTTTTCAGGGATATAAGGAAAGCTGGTATAGGAGTGGTAGTTCGGGACAGTAACAGTAAAGCCATAGCCACTCTGTCCGAACAAGCTAGTCTCCCCTTTTCTCCGGAGATAGCAGAAGCAATGGCAGCAGCCAGAGCAGTTTCTTTCGTACAAGGGCTTGGCTTCACTTCATTCATTTTGGAAGGAGATTCAGATAACGTAATAAATACCCTGAAGTCGGAAGAGATTTCCTTGTCAACCTATGGTCACATACTTAGCTCTGCAAAATCACTGTTGGTAGACAGAAGTTGTGTATCTTTTTCCCATGTTCGCCGTTCTGGAAACACTGTAGCGCATAACCTAGCTAAACATGCTAGACATGTTAGAGGTATTTCGGTGTGGACTGAGAATGCTCCTCCACATCCGGATTATGTATTTCTTACCGATCACGGTTAATTCTTCTCAATAAAGTTGATGTCTTCTTTCTCAAAAAAAAAAAAAAAAAAATTAAGAGAGTTAAAGAATGTGGTGATTGAATTGCTATTTAAATTGTGATCTTTATATGTTTTTGAAAATTGGGATAGAATATTATATTTAAAGAACCATCGCCTATTGTATTTATCATAGAAATTATAAATTCATATGAAAACGTTTTTAAAAAATTTAACTTTGTAGTTATAATACTTATTAGATAATAGATAATATGATATTTGAGATTTGAGAATTAGTTATACAATGTGTAATCTCATGCATATACATAGGTATAATTAAAAACAATCACAATTAAGCAAGACTTAGGTACAGTACTTAGGTATTGTTCCTTAGATTCCTCTCTTAAGATTTTGTCATGTGACTTTTTTCTCATGAATGGAAGTGTATTTTTTTAAGTTAAGTAGTCACATAGCAGAATCTTAAGAGGGTGAACCTAAGGAACAGCACCTAAGGTACTATATATAAATTTTGTCCATCACAATTATACAGTTTAAATTATAATCTTTTTTAGAAGAGGTTTAAATTGTACATGGTACTAACTTACATATATATATATGATTTAGAATTTAACTGGATTTAGACTCTTCAGTTATCCAATAATTCACTTGTCATAAAAACTACAAAAAAAAAAAAATAAAAAAAAATAAAAAATAGATGGACACATGGCACAAAATTGAACTTTAATTGAAATCCAATTTAGTATCTAATTAGATTTTAACTTTTTGATTTTTATAGTTAATAGTTTAAAAATTAAGGTCATTTAACCATTTTTCCCCCAAAGTTAACATCCCTTTAGATCCAACAAAAACAACTCACAAAAGAATAAGTCAAACCTAATGCACCATTCCTTGACTTGGGTCTATGGTATGTGAATTATAATTTTGAGTGACTACTTACTACTGTCATTTACTAAAGTATGAAAAACCTTAGTAACTTTTTAATTTGAATCTTTTAGGGGTTAAAAGTGGTAAATGGGAATGAATGATATAAATTAAGTCTACACATTGTATGGATGTATGTCTAGTATATTATAAAAGTTGGATTTCACAGTTGGTGGATGCACACAATGATGACAACTGACGCAACGACAATGCAAAAAATAATGACACATCATATTTTGTAATTTCCTTCATCTATTGGGGATGATATTGAATAAAAACAATGCTACATGACGGACAATTATTAGTACATGTCAATCTTTTTGTAATGTCAACAATAAATAAAATTTTTAAAAAGTCCTTAAATGCACACTATAAATTCCACCATTATAATAAACTAGTGTGTAAACTCGTACATATACATGATTACAGTACAATTAAAAATAATTACAATTATATAGTTCAAATTATATATTTTGTTTTATAGAAAATGTTGAAATTATACATGGTATTAGCTTATAAATTTTTTAAACCATATATTTCTAAAATGTGTAATGGTTTATCATATATATATATATATATATATAATATATGATTTATAATTTAATTGAATTTAGACTCTTTGATTTTCGCACTCAATAATTCACTTGTCACAAGAACTGAAAAATTAGATGAACATGTGGCGCAAAATTTGACTACAATTGAAATCCAAATTAGAATTTAATTAGATTTGAACTCTTCGATTTTTATACTTAATAATTCACTTGGCACAAAAATTAAAAAGTAGATGGGACACATGATGCACAATTGGACTCCAATTGAAATTTAATTTAAACTCTAGTTTGATTTTCTCTAAACTTTGGTTTTTAATATATATATTTATTTACTTTGATATCCACTCTAAGCTCTTTTAATACTCCAAAATATATTCTTTGGATAACCTAGAAGGCATCTTTTCATTTTCAGAGTAACCTAAATGACATGTTTAAAATGTGCTAAGTATGTGTAATAAAGTATCATAATAAATTACAAATGCTAATATAGTACACAGCTTATAAAGGATTTTTTTTCTCAAAAAAAAAAAAAAAAAAAAAAAAACTTAGAAAGAATTTCTTCATTGATATCTTTTATATTTTAGGAAAAGATAAGTGTTCTTTATTAGCTCAAGTCATTTGGGAATACAGTCTCCAAATCAGATGGTAGCTCTTTTACCCAAATGCCTAAACCTATAGATGAAACACTCTTCTAGCAGGGCATGAGCTAAATAGTTGCTCTCTCTTTCAACATGATTAAAATGAAACCAAAGTAAAGAACTTAATAGGACTTATGTCTCTTTAATAATATGTCCATGTAAAGCAAAACAAGGTTTGTTGTCTCTCAAGGCTGAGATGACCAACATTGAGTCCCCTTTCAAATTCAAGCTTGTGAGTATTAAGATCCTTGGCAAATTGAACTGCAGCAAAAGCTTTAATGGCTTCAACAGAGTGAGGGAGAGGAATGTCTTTGGCTTATTGCTGCAGTATTAAGACCACTGGATACCTGCCATAGATATATCAGAAAACACAACCCCATCAAAATTGGCTTTGTATTCTACTTGGGTCAGTGGACAACATTTTACAGGTTGAGGAGTCCTTCCTGAAGCCAGCTGTTTCTGGGCTTCTAGAAAATCTTGAAGATACTATTTTGCCTTAAGTCCCAGCTCCCATATTTCCCAAGTTGGTTGGTTCATCCGAAGCTTGTTTCACCGTTCCCATAAGCTCCAAGCAAGTGTAGCAAAAAGAGCAGCGGTATATTTGGAGGATTTGGTGAGGATATAAGTCCTCCATCAAATCGACACCAGACCTGCAGTTGCATTCCAAAAACTTCTTAAACAACGGTTCAGACTTCCATACCACTTTAGCATCATCTTAGCTCCACAAAGAATGAAAACAATCTTGAATGACCTGCCTCCTATATATACAAGAAGCTACTTTTGGTTGGAAGTGACTCATTACAGAAACGCCAAATGAAGTGTCAGAGTTAATTAGGCACCATAAGCTTCCAAACCCCTTTCCACAACAATTTATAGCTCTCATATATTGTTTGAAGCACCTAGAAGATTTGAGAATTTATTATCAATAAGCATATTATGCACTATCTTGACCGAATAATCACCATCCTGTGTCAATGGCCAACACAGAGTATCTTCATCCCAGAGTGGAACCAGTAAGGGCCCAAGGGGGCTAGGCCCCCCTGACTCTAACCAAAAAAAAAAAGAAATAGTATAGGTAGTATACCCATTTTCAACTTGGGCCCAATTAAAAATAGTGTTCTCAAAATTAAAATTAAAACTCAACCCAAACAACACCACAATCCAAATCTAACCCAAACAATATCACAACCTAGTTCAAACAACAAAAATTATATACCCAAAAAAACCAACCCAAACAAAAATTCAGCCATATTAACAACTGAAATTCACAACAAAAAAAGAGAGGCTAGAATGCAAATTTCACTTTCTAAATTTGACTGAATTTGTTTTCTAAGTTTCAAATTTATTTAATATAGGTATTTTGTTCAATTTTGTTAAAAAAATGCTCATGGTCTCTTTATTCTCTCGCATAATAATCAACTTTTTGAGCCTCGCACTGCATGCTGACTGGCGGCGTGAAAGACCACATGAGCGACTCTAAAATTTCACGTGAGCGATGCTATGAGTGGTAGTGGATGTGAAATTTCATAAGGCTGAAGTGAACTAAAACTATTTGAGAGAGAGCTAAACGCTTGTGATAGGCCAAAAATGTATTAACCCCTTGTAATAAATTAACCAATTAATTTAGCCAAGTGAATTAATTAAGTTAATTAATATGCAAACGCGTGATAGAACAAACGAATCATCAATAAACTAAATATGCAGTGGAAAATAAATTGACATGGTGATTTGTTTACGAATGAGGAAAACCAACATGGCAAAAACCCCACCGAGTGATTTTAAAGACACCACTCCCGTAATTTCACTATTATCACAACAAACGGTTACAAGTAAAGGAATCCCCGTATCTTATACCAACCTACAGTTGAACTCTTACCCTAATACCCAATTGGACTTGTTCTATAGTGACAGTTTCTCCTTTTGATGCACGGCTCCCAAGTATGTTACTAACCAATTGCGCGGATCCCAGTATGCAACTTCAATCACCAACTAGAGAAGGTTGTTAGCTACAAAGTTCTTCAGCTCATCCCAACGATGAAGACCAAGAAGATGCTTGGTCACAAAACCCTATGGTGCACAAACACAGCAACTTCTTCAAGAAAGATGAACTAGGGCAAATTCTGTCTTCAGTAACAATTTGCTTGAACAAAGTTTGCTCAACACTTGTGCAACTTGTGAACACTTTGATGGCCCTTAAAATAATCATTTTATATATCTAGGGTTATGAGAAAAAAAAGCCCAAATACATAAAACCGGATTGGAGTCAAAATAGAACTGGAATTCTGTTTTTCATAAAGCTTGATAGCTACTTGTCTGTCGAGATACTGTCAAGTAACTGTCGAGCCACGGGGCTGAAACAGCTTCTTAAGCTCGATGGATAGCTAGTTGTCGAACTTTAATGAACAACACTTCTTCAGCTTGTTTCTTGGACAGACTCGTATGTCTTCAATACTTGATCTTGAAACATAATTTCTTGAAGTGTTAAACACATTCTAGATCTACCCAAATACAAGTAAAGTACGTTTTGTTAAAGGATTAGTCAATTACATAAAATAGTAACATTTGTTCCTAACAAATGAATCACATATGTCCTAACAGTTTAAGAGTTTGTATATTTTATTTTGATAGGAAGACGTGAAAGCCTGTTAAAAACGTGTGGAAGAAAAGTAAAGGTGCGTTTGGATATCACTTATTTTATTGAAAATTGAAAACTGAAAACAATAAAAAAAAATTACTGTTCACTATGCGGTTACTGTTCATGTCACGTGAACAGTGCACCAAGTGCTGGTCCCAAAAAAAAAAAAAAAAAAGAAGCAAAATGAGAACGTAGGAAGCGCAAAACGCGCTTCCCAAACGCACACTAAAGAAAGGGCAATTGCGACTTGGGATTTGGGAAAAAGATGGAGTATAGGTTGGAAAAAAATTGCTTTTTGATTATTTTATTATGGATTATTTACCCATTAGTTTTTAAATAAGTGATTATGGTGTCACACTATTGGCCACAATATTGGCCATAACTCGCCACATGGCGAGTTGTGGCCAATGTTGTGGCACCATAATTTTTCTTTTTAAATTGTCCAATTTCTTTTATCAACCAATTTCCTTACACCAACATGTCACTACCTCATATTTATTACTTCAAATTAATTTTTGTCCTATCTTATTTTTATCTTAATTATTCTAATAAAAAAAACTAGCATAATTAATAATTAAAAAAAAAATACTATTCTAATTATTAAAAGATTGCTAAATATATTTATATATAATTCCGTAATAATCTTGAAATGGTAAACTAGTATTAATCGGTACTAAAATATATTGTATTCATGACTATACTAAAGTTACACACACACACACACACACACAGAGAGAGAGAGAGAGAGAGAGAGAGAGAGAGAGAGAGAGAGAGAGAGAGAGAGAGAGAGAGAGAGAGAGAGAGAGAGAGAGAGAGAGAGAGAGAGAGAGAGAAGTAATTTAATAAAAATAATTGTAAAAGTTACAAAAAGTGTGTATAGAGTTGAATAATTGGTTGGTAAGTAATATATTAAGGATCATTGGATCAATGATTTTGTCTCTTTGTCTTTGTTTGTAATTTGTGAATACTAAATGAATTCTTATTTGGAGTTTAATAAATTTTTTATTTGCTTATACTCCGCCACTTAGTTTGAACTTTGTTGAGGACAAATTTTTCACACCACATAGCTTCATTTCATTGGCAATCCGTACCACGTTAACATTATCATGAATTTTGGGAGAATCTATTTTAAAGCCCAAAAGAGTCCATATTCACAAAAATGATGCCAAAGCCCATGGTCCAAAACTCATGGCGATATAATCTCATCAAGGCCCATAGTTTGAGCTCATGACACAACATCTCATTTTTGGTTCATGATCCAAGCTCATGAGTCTCATCGGGGGAATTTTGGGAGTCGTAGTTTGGAGGGCCACGAAGTATGTTCAGTAAAGCTCCAGTGGTTTAAAGTTGATAAAGGAAAGCATGTTGCTTGGCATGTCTTCCCCAATTCCCTGAACTTTGACGGGTCAGTATGCAATAGGTAATATTTAGTAAGCCTCTTATATTACATAATACTTAACATGATAAAACTCCCCATGCTCTTTACATAAAAATTAATGTCCATCATATAATATAAGTTTTAAAATATAATTATATCATTCCATATTAATTATATTATTATTTTCATATAAATCAATTCCAAGCACATGGCTAAATATATATTAGTATCTCATATCTAGCATTAAATGCTCTCTTTACTCTCCAAGATTTGGTTAAAATACAAAAAGACCATATTTGCATCTCTAAAACTTCATCATTAATCAACCAACTAGTCTATTACTTACCAAAATTATATATGGACTAAACATATAATTTTTTCCAAGAGAGGAAACTTAGCCGAAAATACCAACAACAGCTCTAGAAGAAATTGCATATAGCTCTGACAGAAGCTGTTTTGCAGAAACAGCTCCAACAGAAGCAGCAAACAGCTCTAGCAGAAGTAGAAATAGCTTTTGCAGAAACAGTTTCAACAGGTTGACACATGTCCTAAAATGATGTCATTTTCCCATAAATGCCTAATCCCAGCAACTGGCTGTCATACCTAAAGAAATAAGAGGATCTCATGACGATTATCTTGCCATTTTTAGCCAAATCATGACTTTAATGCCAAATATTTTTTCCTTCAAGTAAGATGTCATTTGGATGATATCATTCAACTGTGATTGACAGCTATTACAACTATAACATCAGCCTTAAAGCCTCTAGCTTTCTTCTTTTGACTAAAAAACAAAGTCCTACTAATGGAACCACTTACCTTGTCAAGGACTTTTCCTTATTTGCATTTTTTTCTTTCAACTATGTTCTGATCTAGTTACATAGCTTGGCTCTATATAAAGAGGACCAAGCTACACACTAAGGGGGGACCGATCCATCCTTCTCTCACCATCTTATGTAGAAACTTTACTCATTTTGCTGCAAAATACACATTTTCACACTTTCCCATCTCTTTTACAAAGTCCCTCTTCATAGATAACAACACAACACACATATTACAACATACCATTATCCATTACCCATCTTTCCCATACTCCATTATTCTGAAACTTCATCATTTTTGCTGCCCAAAACACATCTCTATCTTATTCTTTATTTTTCATACAAAATCTCCCTTCTTAGAAAGCAACATAACCCGTAACACAAATAATCTCATGTATTCACTATATTTAACCTTCATATTATCTATCTCACACTTCCATATATTTTACAAATACATTCCTCACAAAATACCCATACATACTTCTCATATATCTTTAAACTCCATGTCTCACAAAGTATCCATATACAAGATCCATGTCCAAAAAAGTATCTACATATAATTCCTATACATATTACAAGCACCATATCTCACAATATATATATTTCTTACCATCTCTACACATCTTAAAACATATCAAAATACTCTTTCAAGAACACATTACAAAAGCCCTTTCTCATGAAGGCATATGAACATCAATACTAAGGCCTTTCTCTTGGAAGGTACAAAGACTTCATATTAAAATCATTCTCATTGAAGACATACATTTCTAATACTTAAAGCTATTCTTATGAAAAGCACGAACTCACTCATGTTTGAATAAAAACTAAAAGGGTATTATATGGGGAAAATCATTTAAGTGCATGATTAAGGAGACAAACTTAACCAACCGATGCACACGACTAGACATGCTCTCTCTCCCTCAAGTTGCACCAATTTTTCCCTTTCAAACATGAAGTCACTATGAAAGGATTCACTTCACCATGCTGCTAAAGTGTTAAATCCATTAGTGTTGTACAGTTGGAGCTACAAAGTCTGAAAGTTGCTGAAATGCTAAGTCCATTGATGTTACGGCTGGAGCTGCAAAATATGAAGATAAGTCATTATATTTTATCTTCAAATTTATATTATTAAATATATTTTATTCATTATCATTTTACCTTTGGATGCAAGCTATTTTAATATCATCTCATTATTTAATGAACATGATCTCACTAATACTTCATTAATGAATATACATGTTAATAAATCAATAAACCACCCTTGGACACATATTTTTTGGACATGAATTACCATTGGACATATATTATTTGAACATGGACCATTGCCGGACATACTTTATCCTGTTGAACATGAACCATGAACCGCAACTAGACATGGACTATTGGACTCATCCCACTGTTGGATATTTGATACCTAATTAATTATTTTCTAATATTGGACATCACTTAATATATATAATAATAACGTATCAACTCGCTATTTAATCAAAGCTATCATGCTAAGTATATTATTTATTTATTTCAACGATTATCATGATTCTAAGACTTTGGGTTTCATCTATTTTGTAGGCTTAAAAATACATTGGAAGCCATTGGTTTATGCGGCCCAATGTCGAGTTCCGGATTGAACTCCCTAAAACAAATCCGGGCTTAGCAAAGTCACACTTCCAATGAAAGACACGTGGCCATGCGCAAAAACCGCCCCGACAAACTTCTAGGTTCTCCCCTTCCTAGGACCTACTAACTAGAATCCATTTGAAAGCTTCAAGTCTTCAACCCATCCAAAAATAAATCACTAATAGTAGGGTAAAGGGGTTGTTTTGTGGAGAAGAAATTTTGGAATTAAGGGATTGTGGTAACCAATTTTGTCCCCAAATATTAGACTTACTCCCATCACCTTACTCAAACTGCCAAGCAATTTTGGAGAGCAAGGAGTACTCCATTTAACCCAATAGATTTTTTCTGGTATTACTTTATTTTTCATTGATATCTAACCATATATCTAGTTCTATATTATATATCTAACTATATTACCTTGGCAAACAAAGAGTCACACTAACTCTTTTTTTTTTTTCATGATAATACTAACGTATGGCTATATGAGTATTAGATATTTTTATTTTTTTAATCACTTTAAATAAAAATCAATTGCATGCTCTCCCTTATTTTAGGAAAAAAAAGTTTTTAGGTTTAAATTGTTTTTTGATTAATTATTATAAAAAATCACAATATCATTCAAATAATAGTTACAATATATAAGCAAACCATAACATGCAGTCTACAATTGTCCAAATCCCAACAAGTTCACGGGATAAGAGCATTGGACCCAAGCTAGTTCGTACTATAAGCATCTATGATACCACCTATAAATAGAAATGACAACTACCAAAAGAATTTTTTAAATCATACTTTTCTTTCATAGCAAAAATGAAAATTCCTTAACTAACATTTTCATGCATGAAGTTTCCTTTTTCTATCCAAAAAAAATCCTTTGGTTGGTCTTTTCTGTGTAGATTCTCATGCATAGATGTTTGTGGTGTAAATTTATTCAGGTGACCTTTTTCGTGATATAAATTCTCTCAAGTAGTGACTAATATACACAACCTATTACGTACAACATATATGCATTTAAATGGCATTTTTCTAATGTAAATTATCACATAGTAATTCAACCACTGAACTATAGAAATTGCTAAGAGTGCGTGATCTAGCGGGGCAGGGGACTCAAATCCAAGACACTCTGTATGGCAGAGTTTTGTTAGCCCAAGTTCACTAGGCCACAAATAAGTCACGCCCTTTCTAAGGTACCTAAACTACACAAAATATTTTGACAATTGTTGCCTGCTTTATAAATTTATTAAAAACAAATAATAAAAAAACCAACAAAACTTAATTAGCCAATTCAGTTGAAGCAGAACATGTAGGAGAATGCTTTCTTTCTTGCCATCATCATCATGGTTTCTATAGATCCTTTTTTTGCTGCTACTTTTGCCTTAGCTAGATAACCAAGGTATATACAGAGTAACTTTTTTTTTTTTTAGAGAGAGTTTCAACTTATGGCATCCGCTCCTGATGATAACTCTTTATCATCAAACCGAGACACCAATTAGTTTTTAGTGTAAACGAGGATTGAACTCCAGATCTCTTATTCAATCATCGGAGACTTGACCAGTTGAGTTAACTGGAATCCACACTATAAATCAACCAAGTTTACAGTGTGGCTATTCAAGTATTGGCGTCCAATTGCAATATTCAGAGTTTAGAGGACATACAGAAGGTATAGGGTACAAAAGATTTTTATGTTCTAGTTTACCAAAACTAGTAAATTTGCTAAAACAAGATTTGCAAGCAGCCATTTCATTCGTTTTACGCCAACTGTGGTGTGAAGATGGTGAGAAGTTTCACTTGCTAGTTGATTGAAAAAAAATTTGGTCCTCGGTGACCACAATGACCTGACGTTTGAGATAAAGTAAACCAAAAACAAACAAACCAAAAAAACAAAACCTATCTTATACGCAATCAAGAGATCAATAATTACGGAAAGTCGTATAAGACTGAAAAAACAACGCAATCAGGAAATCAACAATTACGGGAAGTCGTATAAGACTGAAACCTCAGCACCGCCCTGCAGCTGCATAGCAAGTGTGTCCTCTATCAGTCTTCTCTGCATATAGCCAAACTCTCTCGTGATTCAAGGATATATACATTGTATGCTAACAGATCTGATCGTAGATACTGACAAAAAGCATAGTGTAATGTCTACTAATCTAAGTTTGGAGACCAAATTTGACTTAATCACTATCAAATAATTTATCAAGATGACGCATGTACCAACGCCAATAAATTTTTGTTGTGTTCTTGATGTTGATATTATCCCACTTCCACGAACTTTAATTCACCTATTTGAGTGGAAACTGCTTGTTACTTTCTTGTAGAAGATAATACTTTTCATCAAGACCACAAAAACAAGTTCATTTTATCTTCATCTATTTGAGTGGAAACTACTTTTTACTTTCTTGTGGAAGTTTTCTAGTGCAAAAATTTCCTCTCTACCTCCAATGGCAAGAGGATTGACATTCAGTGCAGGACTCAGCCCTTATTGCTCTTGTACTAGTCCATGAAACACTCAGTGCTAATGATCATTACTCTTCCCCTTCTTCCTGTGGCAATATTAAATACTATTTCTTTAAATTGATAATTTTAATACCCTAAGGAGTTTGTTATCCAATTATTTAAGGGAAAAAAAAAAACGTATATATGTTCAAGTACACTACACACACTCACATGTTCTAAAAAATGTCCATAAATTTTCTAAAATTAAAAGTGTTCTAGAAAATATATGAACATAAATTTTCAAAAATATTTTATTGGCGTAAATGTACTTTTAGTCCCTACATTTTAGCTTTTTTCCATTTTAGTCCTTACATTTTAATTTTACCATTTTTAGTCCCTAAACCAATTAATGCACATTATTTTCGTCCTTTTCATCAGTCAACCAATGGAAATAGCTGAAGTGGCAACCGGAGGAATTAAAATATTATAAAAATGTCACATTAGCCATGACACATCAACATATAAATTTAAAAAATTAATTTATTAATTTTAACTAAATAAAAAAAAATCAAAACATAATTAAAAATCAAAATTCACCTGAATTAAGATTTAAAGATTAAGAAAAAAAAAACTTGTAGTAACGTTCTCAATTTTTCTTAAATTTTCTTGTCAACCAAACACAAAATCATCAATAAACACTAAACTCAGACACAGTGCCAAATTCATTTTTCATTTTCCTAGATCTCTCTCTCCCTCTCCCTCTCAGGTCAAACTCCTCTCTTGGCTTTGTCTTATTTCTTTTTCTCCGACGGTCCTCTCCATCGAGTGCCTTAATGGTACTTCCACCACCGACGAGTGGACTAGTGATTATTCAAGTCATTCTGGGCAGATCCGAGGTCGATTCCTTCATCTTCAATGGCCCCTACTCTTGATGTTGGTGGTGGATCGAGTTTGGTGGCTGTGAATCGTGGGTTAAGGACATGCAGCAGTGGTGGGTTGTTGTGGGCTTGGTGGGTCAAGCCGTGGGTTGCTATAAATCTGGTTTTGGTTGGGTTCATGACTTTTGGCTGATTTGGGTTGCTGGGTTATGATGTGGTGGTGGTTGGCGGTGGTGTGGTTTTCTAGGTAGATCTGGGTTTTTTGGGTCTGGATCGGCTACTGCTACGGCTTTTGCTGTGTTGTAATTATGAACAAGGGTCATAATAATCTTTGTACCACCACATCTAAGATGGGATCGCAATTCGCAAGTAGTAGTGAACACGTCGTTGACCCTTGTAAAAGGGACGGATGAAGATTGAAGGGAGAGAGTGAGTTCAGTGAAGTTGATGTTGGAAGATTAGATGAAATTTAATATATAATATACTAAACTTTCCTTTTTATAATATCTTTGAAATAAACTAGGTTTTGTTTGAGTTTTTGGGTTTTTGAGTGTTTGAGATTTCCAGGTTTTCTTTGATTTTATGATTTTGGGTATGAATCTTTAGGGAAGAACGAGAAAAACTAATGGGTTTTCAACATGGGTCTTTCAGCATTGGTCTTTGTTCTCTTCTTAAATTTTATTGCATTATTGATTTGATTTTAAGTGGGAAAGGAAGTTGATTCAATGGGTTTAATTTTGAATTCGTGTTCTTGGGTTTTATTTTCTGGATTTGTGTTCTTGTGTTCATAGGCATTTGATTTTATTGTTTTTAATCCTAATTTTTTTTTTTTTTTTTATAGTTAAAATTGACAAATTATTTAAAATAAAAATTAGATGCTGAAGTGGCATTTTTTATAATATTTTAATTCCTCCGGCTGCCACCTTAGCTATTTCCATCGGTTGACTGACAGAAAGGACAAAAATAACACGCGTTAATTGGTTTAGGGACTAAAAATGGTAAAATTAAAATGTAGGAACCAAAATGGAAAAAAGCAAAAATGTAGGGACTAAAAATGCATTTACGCCTATTTTATTTGTTAGTATTTGTGTTACTTTATATTTTCAAAAGACTTTGAAAATTTTCAAGATGAAACAAGTCTTAAAACACAAACTCACACCCTTTATCAAAGATACAATCTACACAAAATATTTTAATAATTATTAACTTTTCTTTTTATTAAAAAAAAAAACCAATGCTTAATTAGCCATTTTAGTTGAAGCAGAACATGTAGGATAATCCTTTCTTTCTTTTCATTCTTCCTATATATTCTGTTTAAGTTGCTAATTTTGCCCTAGATAGGGCATATACAGAGCACTTAGTTGGGTATATGAACAATCAATTTGATAGTGCGGCTATTCAAGCATGGGTGTCCAATCGCAATATGCAGAGTTTAGAGAAGATATATAAGTTGTATGGGACAGAAACTTTATATATGTTCTAGTCTACCAAGACTAGTAAATATGTTCTGTCATAAAATTAAAAAAAAAAAAAAAAAAAAAAATGAAAGACCAGTAAATATGTTCTAGTTGGTAGTTTTTGTTTTTGTTTTGTTTTTTGTTTTTTTTTGTTTTTGTTTTTGTTTTTTTTTTTTGGTTTTAATGTGAATGTTCTAACTAGTTGGTAGTTTATTGAAGAAGGTATGGTCCTCGGCGACCACAATGACCATTGACATTTGAGATAATGTAAACAAAAAAAAAACTATCTAATACGCAATATTCAATAATGGGTCCATTAGGGTACATATAAACCATCTATTTTAGAAAAAAATTTATTGAAAATTGAAAAAACTATTAAACCAATTAGTTACTTTTTCATTTTTTCATAATTAAAAAAAAAAAAGATTTATTAACATATATCTTTAGAGCATATGTTAGTAAAACCCTTCAATAATTAAGAAAAGTGTACATAGCCCTTATTGCTCTTGTACTAGTCCATGAAACGTTCAGTGCAAATGATCATTACTGTCCCCCTTCTTCCTGTGGCAATATCCCCAACATAAGCTTTCCTTTTCGATTGAAGAACGAGCCAGAAATTTGCGGGGACTCAAGGTATGAACTGTCATGTGAGAACAATCGAACGGTGTTACACTTATTTGCTGGAAAATACTACGTACAAAAAATCAATTACCATAACTACATAATCAGGGTTGCAGACTCTGGTATACACAATGACAATTACTTCTCCACCACCCCGGGTTATTCTTTATATCGCTATAATTTCAGTAATCGATATTACTCTACATATACCACGTATGGGAATTCTGAACTATCAAGGAATGTGGTTTTCATGGACACTTCTACTTGCATTCACAACTCTTCTAATTATATTTCTCCTTCCATGAGGTATAGATATGTTAAAGTTGGTACAACGAGTGCAACCGAAGTGGCGGACTCGTGCCGAGTAGAGAAGATAACTCGGACATCGTGGCCAAGAATGAATTGGTATATGGTTTTGAGATTTCATGGCTTCAAGGTAATTGTCAAAGCTTTTGCGGAAGAAAGTTATGCTACCTCGATGACACGAACCATGTTCAATGCTGGATCCGTGGTGGGTAAATAATGCGATAAAGGCCATATATAGCACTTTTCCTTTTCCAAAAAGCTTTTGCCCGCAACATGGAATATATAAATATATATGCGCAGGTAAGGTCGGATAATATCCAATAGAACTATGAAAATAGAATTAATTGCACGAATTGTTTTTGGATTTTTTTTTTTTTTCAACAACGTTATTTCACAAGTTGTACTTCTTGATGATGACACAAGTGGAGGGGAATAAAAGTAACCATATGCTTGATCTCCAACTTTTACCCCATCATTTAGATCTTAGAAACTGTGAGAAAACAAAACTCAAGCCAAGTTGAAGCTAAAATTACTACCAAAAATTATCTGAAGTACTGAATATATATATAAACACACCTTGCGATATATATAGAATGTGAACCACAGAGTCGTTGATGCATGAGATTATTTCTCATCTACCATGTATAGAGGTGTAGGCTTGATCACGAGAGAAAAAATTTAACCTTGGCACAATTGATAATGTTGAAAGTTTCGCTGTTTAGGTACAGTTTCAATCTGGCCTTTAACTTCTTTTGATTTTAATGGATTTTCTTTTTCCTTTCAGCTTTGTATTATGTTCTTGTTGGGATCTGGGGTTATCCGTACTACCTCATCAGTAAGAACTTCCTACTTTCCTCTTTCTTTTTGCAAGATCATTTCTTTCAGAACGAAGGATGAAGAACAACTGGCCAACCTTTACGCAATTCTCTTTATAGTTCAAATCAGTGTGAATTTAAATTTAGTCCTATTGTTTGAAAAGTTTCAATTAGAGTCCTACATTTTTAAAATTGTTTCAATTTGTCCCTCAAAAAGATCATTGTCAACTAAAAGTTCTGAAAAATCAAATAAATTGCGCATAGAAACCCGTCACACATCAACACAAAGTGATATTTTATTACCACAAAAAAAAAAAAAAAAAAAAAAAAAAAAAACCCTTCACAAAATGATCAGATTGTCTTTAGATTGTATTTATTTGTTAGGATTATTTAAAATAATTTTGAAAGTTCTTTTGTGCTAAATGTTTTATATAATTCACATGGAAGCATTTGTGATATCTATATATATTCGTTTTAAATATAACTTAGATGAATTTGCTTTAGTTTTTGTTAATAATAATTCAATGAGGGGGCAGAGTGAATTGATTTAAAAAGTTTTTATTGTTTCAATTTCAATTTTAAATTTTTATATTTAATTTGAAACCAAACCCAAAAATAGGAGAAATTATGTAAGTTATCATAAATAATTTAGTAGTGGAGACAAGATAAAGATACTACACTTGAAACAAAGCCTATTTGTGCTTAATAAAAAGAATTTAGCATGCAGTGATACACCTTGCAGCAAAAAGAAGTTGAAGTAACTAGTTGATAACAGTGTAGCGACATCACTCGTTTCTTATGGGTTTTTTGATGATGATCCTGCAGTGATACATCTTGCAGTAAAATTTTTATTTGGGACTCCATTTGTGGTTGCATTTTTAATATATAAATGGCGTAGGAGGAATTTTTCAATGTATGACACCATTGAAGATTTTTTGCAAAGCCACAATAACCTCGTGCCCATAAGGTACTCTTACTCAAAAATTAAGAAGATGACCAACGGTGTCAGGGAGAAATTGGGAGGAGGTTTTGCCACTGTATTTAAAGGGAAGCTTTGAAGTGGTCATCTTGTAGCTATAAAGATGTTGGATAGGTCCAAAGCTAACGGCCAAGACTTTATTAGTGAAGTTGCAACAATTGGAAGGATTCACCACACAAACGTTGTGCAACTCATTGGCTTTTGTGTAGAGGGACCAAAGCATGCTCTTATATAAGAATTCATGCCTAATGGTTCTCTCGATAAAAACATTTTTTCTCAAGAAGGAAGTATCCCTTAAGTATTAAGAAAATATATGAGATTTCTCTTGAGTAGTTCGTGGGATTGAATATCTACATCAAAGATGTGACATGCAAATTCTATATTTTGATATCAAGCCTTATAACATTCTTCTTGATGAGAACTTCACCCCAAAAGTTTCTGATTTTGGGCTTGCCAAACTTTATCTTCTAGATGATAGCATAGTTTCTTTGACTATTGTAAGAGGAACACCAGGATATATGGCTCCAAAGTTGTACTAAAAGAACATTGGAGGCGTCTCCTATAAAGCTGATGTTTATAGTTTCAGCATGTTATTGTTGGAAATGACAAGCAGAAGAAAGAACGTTAATGCATCTGCAAACCACTCAAGCCAAGTTTACTTTCCAACTTGGGTCTATGACCAAGTTTGCAAGGAAATGACATAGTAATGGAAGATGCCACGGAGGGGGAGAAGGTAACAATTAAGAAGACGATCATAGTTGCATTACGGTCCATACAAATGAAGCCTAGCGATTGACCTTCAATGAATAGAGTTGTAGAAATGCTTGAAGGAGAAGTTGAATGCTCACGAATGCCTTCCAAGCCTTTCTTATCATCACTAGGGGATGAAGGAGACAACTTAAATCCAACTTGCTCATCAATTCAATCAGGTAAATCAAGTCAATCAGCTCAATTTTAAATGCAAAGCATGTGATATGTTAATTAATCGGCTGATTTACATGGGAAAGTTTTAGGAATTTTAGGTATTGGCTAATTCCTCAACAAATTTGCTTGTAATATCTACAAAAGTTTACCTATAATGACACTGTTTTAATGTTATTGTTTTCAATGTCATTTGTAATCATCTGGTGTAATCAAAGATAAAGTCTGATAAATGCTATCACTATGCAAGTATAGAGATTTTTGGTAAAGAGAATTCAAGATCAATCAATTGAAATCAAGTAGTTTAAAAATTTGTTGAACAAAAAGTTGGCCTGAATAAAATATCTAGAGTTTTAAATCCCTTCCCATCACCTTATCAAATTTTGAAAAAGAAAAAAATAATAATGATTTCCAGTTAGTTTAACTAGAAAGAATTTATATTTTCAAATAAGTGACTTAAATTTGAATCTCACTTACGCCAAAACAAATTGATGTCGTTTTATGAATCTATAGTATCTATCATTTTACCACCCAAAAAAAAAAATTAGTATCTATCATTAAAAAATTAGATTAATAAATTCATTTTTGAATTTGGTTCATATCAAGTTTGGGATTTTGGAAAAAGATAAAGAAGTTTCATTTGTTTAATTTTGATGACGCTGTTTCTAGGGAAATCAATAGATATATAGTATGAAATTCCACGAGGAGGAGAAAAAAGAAAGAGAAGAAAAGGTATAGTATAAAACCAATTGAACAAGACAAAGTGGCCAAAATGTTCCCCTATGCCATTGTCATATCTTAAATTTTAAAGGACTCTGTGAAGTTTTAGTCAATGCCATGCACATTATGGGATCTGGTGACATTTTAATGTAACTTTGAGGCATGTTAAAAACCATTTCTTTAAATTAATAATTATCCTACCCTAAGGAGTTTGTCATCCAATTATTTAATAAATAAAAATCACACACACATGTAGGGTCCGTTTATGATCTGCTTATTTTGCTGAAACTAAAAACTTTTTGCTGAAAATACTGTAGATAAAGGTAAAAATTAGTTGAAATAGTACAGTAGAACTCATGAATAGTACCAAAAAGTGCAATGAGACACATGAATAGTATAAAAAATAAACTGAATAGTAAAATAAGTTGGCAAAAATAATATTTGCCAAATGAATACGTAGTACACTACACGCACACGCACGTGTCCTACAATGTCCATAAATTTTATAAAATTAAAAGTGTTTTAGAAAACATGTCCAAAAATTTTCAAAATTATTTTATTTGTTAGTGTTTGTATTACTTTATATTTATCAAAAGACTTTGAAAACCCTTAAGATGAAACAAGTTTTAAAGCACAAACTCACATTCTTTATCACATAAACAATCTACACAAAATATTTTAACAATTATTACCTATGTTTTTAAATTTAAAAAAAAAAAAAAAAAAAAAAAAAAAAAAAAAAAAAAATAATTAGCCAATTCAGTTGAAGTAGAACATGTAGGATAATTCTTTCTTTCTTTTCATGATTCCTATAAATCCTTTTTAAGTTGCTAATTTTTCCCTAGATAATTAGAGCATATACAGAGCACTTAGTTGTATATAAAAACAATCAATTTGACTGGCTATTCAAGTACGGGTGTCCAATTGCAATATGCAAAGTTTAAAGAAAATATATAAGGTGTTATGGGACAGAAGATTTATGTTCAAGTTTACCAAGATTGGTCTAAAAATAAGAAGCTATTATCAGAAGCAGACGTCATAAGTTTAATCTCTCAAAATAGAAATATATTAACAAGACTACTAAATTTGCAAAAAGCAAGTTTTTACATGATGGCATTTCATTTGTTCTACGCAATGGTGAAGATGGTGAGAAGTTTCACTTGCTAGTTGATTGAAAAAGATAAGGTCTTCGGTGACCACAATGATCTTTGACAATAAGCACAAGTAGAGAGTGATTGATTGGAAATTTAGAATTTAGAAATGACCACCATCCAAATGGAAGAGAAAAATTATTTTTTGACTAGAAAAATCAGCATCGCCCTGTAGCTAGTAATTCAGGCCTCTATTTAACTTCGCACATGGTATAATTAATTTGTTTTTATTAGGTGGTGGTATTGTATAGTTATATTAGTAGAAATTGGACTTCGATCTCAATAAATAATTGCATGATGCTATTATAATGGAACTAACTTGTAATCTTTACTTACGCGTGGACATGTTTAATTATAACGGTACTATTGATGTTATATATATCCATTTGATAATCATGTAGACAACATAACATTTTAAAGAATAAAAATGCGAGACGAAAAGAAGAAAAAATACCTTAGAGTTTTGCCAAGAAGTAATGAAACGAAGATATCTAACTTTGGATCTAAAACCCAATAATCAGATGAAGATATAAGATCGAAGCAAATTGACTTCAATTAGAAGTATATAATGGCAGAGAGGCAAATCAACAATATTAGGCTTCAAATGAGAAACCTATCGCTTGACCCACAAAGGTCAAGTTCCAAAGATGTGAATCCGTTCTTAATCGACTAATTATTTGTATTAGATGTCTTTTAGCTTGGGTGATTCCAAGTCAAGCAAGTCCAACTCAATCCTACGATCATGAAGCATTCATTTTAAGTTCAATAAATTCAGAAAAACAATAAATTTCACAATTATTTGAAGTGACAAGTTATTAATGGTGGATGATAAAGTAACAATAATAGGTACATATGAAAATCAATAATAATCATGAAACTCAACAATTGAGAAACTTATTGTAAAATCTATTTTGTTTGTAGCATTATTCTTTTAACTTAGGTGTTTTGTGTTTGTTAAAGTTTAGTTTTATTTCTAACCTTTTCTCAAAAAATTAAAAATCATTTAAATAAGTTTTTTTATTTTTATTTATTTATTTTTTTTTTTAATGGTACATACTAAAACCCACACAAAAAGAAGAACCCCATATTGGCACCCAATCAACTTTCATGAGTGAGTCACGTCCCCCGCAGTTGACCCAATCATACCTCTTGGGACATTTTCATCCATGCAAAACAATATATATATTCAACCCTAAACTAGCATAATATTTAAATGAGATTAAAAAAAAGATTATTCATAGAATCAATGTAGAACACGAAATGAGACCCATTTTAGAAGTGAAAAATCATTTCAGTGTCAAAGACAAAGACTCATCAGAAAAGCAAAAGTGGCACTCAACACACAAGACATCACATAAGGATTAGGGATAGATACATGTACATACACACATGCATTCGTATCTACATTGTTTTCAATAGACACTATATCTACATTTTGGCAGCACTTTCAGCTTGTTCTCAACTTGGTGATTTTCAGATTTGGGGATGAGTTGGATCCGTGAAATATATCAAGATGGTTAAACTAGAGCATTCTACGTGTTTCAAGAGTTCATTGATTGAAATGTACTGAAAATCTGGAGATATAGACAATGCTCATGGAGTATTTGATATAAATATATAGGCCCAGTTAATGTGTACCTTAAAAAACTTTTAATGAGAAATAAAAAAAAAAAAATGTAAAAAAAGTTAATCACTTTTTTCGCTTTCCATAAAAAAATTTCTAGAATAGTTTACTAACATATATATGATTTATATATAAGACAAAACTTAGATATAGTTTTTTAGGTTTTATATATCTTATTGGTTTCTTAATTGAATTTTTTTTCCAAAGGGGCCAAGCTAAATACAATAGAATTCTTAAGTAAAAAAAAAAAAAAAGTTTTATTTTATAAAGTAAAATTAACGTTTTTAATGAATAACTTTAACATAACAAAGTTGTGCCTAACATTTTTTTTTTTTTCATATGAAAATCATTTATAATTGAGTCTAACTAAATTTTATAACAACATCTTTTTTATATATACACAATTTCCTTAAATTTTTATTGGATTTGGTTTATCTCTAGTACTTTTTTAACTGGACATATCCTTTTATTTTAAATATATAATAATAAGGGCTAGTGAATTTTAATCTCCACATTTTATTTAGTTATTGGGTTACATGATAGTCTCTCATTAAAACAAAATGAAATTCTAGTTAAAAAAGTATTGGAGGTAAGCCAAACTAATTTTAATTTATCTTATACACTGGTATTATTTCATATCAATCATTGAAATTCAAGACAATATTCTAAGGAAACAATTTTCACTTATATCTATATTCTTTAGTTCGCATCTTTAAGCCTTTCTAGGGGGTTCAATTAATTTGGGGCAAAAGATTGAGATGTAACTTCCGAATCTTGAATATCAATATTGATTTTCTATGAACTAATTATTTAGTTTTTTTTAGTAAACAGTAATATTTATTAGAACACACACAAAAATAGTAATATTAGTGTTTTAAACCGGGTTTATAATACATTATTTGACTATAGTACAATTACAAAAGGGCCTAACTTTTGTAATTGTAGACGTAATATTGGTGTTTTAAACCGAGTTTATAACACATTATTTAACCAGAGTGCAACTACAAAAAAGGCCTAACCTTTGTAATTATAAATTAGGGTTATAAACAGCAGACACTAAACATACAGAATCAAAGTGGGATAAACATCTTTTTAGTTAATTATTTATTTAATTTAGAAAGAAAGAAAAAAATGTCTGAACAATAAGTGTAAATTAACTACTAAGTAAATACAATGAGATGAAAAATCAAACAATTAAGCAAATCAAAAAACCAAAGACAAATATATTAATTTACAATAAGCAACACTATCATATATATATTTATAACATTCACTCATGAATCAATAACATGGCAACAGGAAATCAACTCTACGGTTAAGTACTAAACAAAAATGTAATGGATTTCAGCAAAAATATAAAATGTAAAGAAATTGACAACCACAAAGTTATTTACAACTTTTTTAATGACATCGGCAGTCAACAACAAATGAAAATCAGCCAAATTTAAATTTCTAAAATACAACAATACAGCTGTAAAGCATAGTAACAAAAGCAGTGGAGGAGACTGATGGCGCGTTCGAGCAGGTGCATGTCCCATAACTTAGATTTGTTTTGGGATTTTTTTTTTTTTAAATAATAATATTTTTTTTTTTTGGTCATTCATCTACGGTGATTTGGGACATGTTAAAAAGGAAAATTTGGTTTTTTTTTTTTTTTTTTAAATTAAATCTAATATTTGGAGAACCGTGGGATGAGAAATAGGGCATTTTTTAGGGGTTTATTTGTACCAATTTATTTTTTATTTTTTTGTGTTTTTTATACTAATTAAGTTGTCTGTGTTTTGTTGGATACTTCAAAAATTTGAGTAGCAATGTTTGAGATCTAAATTTTAGATTTTGAGGGATAAATTTCTGAAATTTGAGGGGGGACGATAAGTAATTTTCTGTGTAAATTATAATTTATCATCTACATTGTTGTATAGTCACAATCCCATATATTCCATACCCATCGCTCTTGAGGGCCATATATATTGCTGTTGTAGTGTTGTGCCGTGTAAGTAGTGATCAAGCTCTAACATTTAAAGTCTTGTTTATCCTCACCTTCTTTCCACAGTTACTTATTTCTTATAAGTTATAATCATGAAGTCTCGTGTGTTGACCCCCTGCTTTTTTCTGTTTACTTAATGCCTGCCATTCATTCCAAGTCATGTTACCTGCCCTGGTGGAAGTCTCGTGTGATATTGATATATGCCTCTGTTTTCTTCTCCTTCTTCTTTCGTTTACAATGACAAGAGTGGAATTTCGGGACATCTTCTCTTATCCCACTTATTCCTTACCGATTCCTGATTATCCCACATCTTTTCTTCTTTCCTGTACACCCTCATGATGCTCAAGATGCTAATAGAAAGACCATTCGTTCTCCTGCTCTTGGCTTTTCTGCTACTGCAGCCAAGCATACTTCAGCTGTCTGAATCCTCAAACAACTTTACAGATCAATTAGCTCTCATTGCCTTCAAAACTGAAATCATTAGTTTTGGCCCGAACAATACCATCTTCTCTGCTGGTAACTGGTCCAAAGCAACTAACTTCTGTGAGTGGTTTGGGGTCTCTTGCAGCCGACGCAGACAAAGAGTCACAGCCTTGAACCTTTCCTACGTGGGTCTCCAAGGCACCATTTCCCCTCATATTGCCAACCTCTCCTTCCTACGCTTACTTGATCTTACTCACAACAGCTTCTATGGTTTTCTTCCTCGTGAGATCGGTCATCTACACCGGTTGAGGAAACTTCGCTTGTCACACAACCTATTGGAAGGTAATATCCCTCCAACTTTACATAATTGCCCCAAGCTTGAATATTTATCTCTTTTAAATAACGAGTTCAATGGTAGCATACCAAAAGATTTGGGCATGTTATCAATGCTTCGGTATTTATATCTTGGTGAGAACCATCTTGTGGGTGAAATTCCATCGTCCATTAGCAATATGTCGTCATTAGAGATCTTGTCTTTGAAGAACAACAGCCTTACTGGTCCAATTCCTTTTGTGATCTTTAACCTCTCTTCTCTAACGTCTTTTGATGTTACGAGAAATCAATTCTCAGGAACCCTTCCAATGGATCTTTGCCACTATTGTCCTAATCTTAAAGGACTGTATATAGACAATAACATATTCAGCGGTCAGCTCCCCTCACAGTTTAATGACTGTAGAGAGATTTTAGAGTTATCTCTGTCATACAACAAGTTTGATGGAAGTATTACAAAAGGTTTTGGGAGTTTAGAAAAGCTTGAACTGCTATATCTTGGAGGTAACAACTTAACTGGAAATATACCTCCTTTCATAAGCAATTTATCGATGTTACAAGCGTTTGCCATTGAAAATAACAACATTAAAGGTAGCACTCCAAGTGATTTATGGCGTCTCCAAAATCTGCAGGAATTGAATCTTCAGAACAATCATCTCACAGGGACAATACCCCAAAATATTTTCAACATTACCTCTCTACAAATGCTCTCCTTGTTAGGAAATTCCTTGTCTGGAAATCTTCTATTTGATACTAGACTTTCTTGCTCTAATATTGCTTATCTATATTTGGGTATCAACAAAATTAGTGGTCCTTTCCCATCATATTTTTCAAATTGTTCCAACCTAGTCCGACTAGATTTGGCCTTTAACTTACTCTCTGGGCCTATACCCAAAAATCTTGGAAACTTAAAATATCTTGAAATACTTAGTATGAGCGGTAATCAGTTGACAGTGGAGCCTGGACATCAAAAACATAGCTTCCTTTCATCTTTAACTAGTTGCAGATTTTTGCAGTTGCTAGCTATATCCGGAAATCCTTTGAATATTGCAATTCCGGATGTCATTGGAAATTTTTCAGATTCAGTTGAAGCCATTTATGCCAGTGAAACCCAACTGAAGGGGAAAATTCCAATGGGAATTGGTTCCTTAAAAAACTTGAACGTCCTTGATTTGAGAGCTAATAGTTTAACCGGAAACATACCATCAACATTTGGGGCATTGGTGAGCTTGCAAAGATTGTTTCTTGACATAAACAAGATTGAAGGATTCATTCCGGAACAACTTTGTCAATTAAAGAACCTGGGAGAATTGTCTCTCTCAAATAACAGAGTCGCTGGATCCATCCCAAATTGCATTGGAAACCTCAGTCTTTTGCAGAGATTAAACCTTAGTTCTAACAGACTGGCATCATCAGTACCATCAAATTTATGGAGCATTGAAAATCTATTGTTTTTAGATTTATCATTGAATTCCCTTAATGGATCTTTGTCTCCAAACCTAATAAAATTGGATGCTATTGCATACATAAATTTATCTCATAACCAACTTACTGGAAAGATTCCTAGTACCATCGGTGCTTTTGAAGAATTGCGTTACCTTGATTTGTCAAAGAACTCATTTCAAGGAGATATTCCACAATCTTTCACCCACTTGAAGGGATTGGATCTGCTAGACCTCTCAAACAATAATCTCTCTGGTGAAATTCCCAAGTCTCTTGAGGCACTTCCATTTCTCAAGTATTTGAACTTGTCCTTTAATAAGCTATCAGGAGAGATTCCATCCGGTGGGCCTTTTGCAAACTTCCATATGGAATCATTTATAGGTAATGAAGCACTTTGTGGGAATCCAAATTTTGGAGTTCCACCTTGCACAAGTCCAACTTCTCAAGGATCAACGATGAAACAAGTTTTTCTCAGATGTATTGTTCCTGTCATTGCATCAATTATAATCTTTGCAGCACTAGTCATTATGCTGAGAAGACATCCACAACGTAACATGCAGATTCTAGGTTTACCTATCACATTGCCTACTGTGGATCATAGGATGATATCATACCTAGAGCTTTGTCGTGGAACAAACAACTTTAGTGAAAGTAACTTGCTTGGAACTGGAGGTTCTGGTTCTGTGTACAAGGGTATATTGTCTGATGGGACTATTGTTGCTGTCAAAGTTCTAAACCTTCAATTGGAGAGTGCTTTTAGAAGTTTTGATGCTGAATGCAAGGTGTTAAGGGAAATCCGGCACAGGAATCTAGTTAAAGTCATTAGTACATGCACCAACCTTGAGTTTAGAGCTTTACTACTGCAGTACATGTCAAACGGTAGCCTCGAAAATTGGTTATACTCTCACAACTACTGCTTGAATCTTGTTCAAAGAGTAAACATTATGGTTGATGTTGCATCAGCATTGGAATATCTCCACAATGGTAATGATAAATCAGAATCTGTGGTGCATTGTGATTTGAAGCCTAGCAATATCCTTTTGGATGAAGACATGGTTGCACATGTGGGTGACTTTGGAATTGCAAAGATTTTAGTCAATGCAACACAAACCAAAACCCTTGGTACACTTGGCTATATTGCACCAGGTACACAAATTCACCTCTGTCTAATTTATTGCTAGGCTAATTACGAGAATAACATTAATAGTATCAAGCTAATTTTAGGAATATAGTTTTTATCAGCGCAATTTTGTAGTTGTGATAGATTCATATGAATATACACTAAAATCATTTACACTAAGGAATGCTGGGTTCAATGGATAGTTAATTGATTTCTTGTTTGTTTCTCTTATGCACCGGTTACTAAGTGTAATTGTTCTACAAAATAATATATATATTTTTTATTTATAATTGTATTAAGACCATTGTTTATGAGTCAAGTTCACTAGTCTCATATGAAATAATTTAATAGGATCAATTAGTGTGCATTCCAATATGGTCTCGTTAATGAAACCAAGTTATCAATTTGGCTTGCCTTATGCCCACTTATAGGATAATTAGTAATAGAGTAGATATTAACACGCAGCCTTAACGTGATGGTCACTCTATAAGTACAAAGTTCTTGTAAGGTGAGGGGGACAAGTTTTCAGGAGGGAGTTTTATATACATATAATAGAGTAGATAAAAACATGAAACTATTGATAAATTTTTTTTCCACTTAGGTAACCAACTTTAAATTTTTTGGCATAGGAGATTCATTTTCACTTTCTCATAACTCAAAGCAAAATGTTCTTTCTCTAAACGAAGCTTTCTCTTTTTACTTTCCTTGTTTAATGGCTAGCAATTTGATTTTATGAACAAACTCCACCTAAAACGTGGAGTTTTATTAATGGTTCTCACTTTTATTTGCTTTGTTATTGTCCAAAATAATATAAATGAATAATAGAGATGGATAGAAGTTCAATTAACATGATTTCAAAATTTTGAAACTTTAATTGACAAAATTATAAATTTAGGATATAATCTAAAATATATGGTCTAAGCTTTGGGCCTTTAAAAATAAATTTCCTAAAAAAAAGTAACGCTGCTCTTGTTATGTGTTAAGCCTGATAAATACTCCCAAAACAAAGGTAAATTGTATGGACACAATGGCAGTGGACACACTAAGAATTGCAATTTGCAAGCATGGAGGGTATTGACTCAACGGTAAGGGTGTGTTTGTTTGGGGTTAAATAAGGTAGATGGAAAACTTTGGAGAGAAAATGAGAAGGACAAATTTTTTGGAGGGTGTTTAGTTAAGAGGGGGAGAGGGGAAAATGGTGGTGGGACCCACCAAAAAGTTCTCTCTCTAAAATGGAGAGAAAACTTAGTGGGGGAAAATCTTATAGGTGGAGGACAAAAATGCTCATGTGCAAGTTGCACATGGGCTTCTTTAGTATGTTTTTATTTTTTATTATTTTTTTTAATTCCAATTTTAATAAGTTGTTAAGTGTCTCATTCTAGATTTTTTTTTTTTTTTTTTTTTTTTTTTTGGTTTAGACGTGATTTTATTTATTTATTTTACACATGATTTTTTTTTAAAAATAAATTTGGGTGATTGTATTTTTTTTTTGGTTGTTTGTCACTTTTTTGTTTCAATTGGGCATCATTCTTTTACAAAGGTATATGAGTAAATTTATATAAACTTACTTTTCATCACTTCACTTTTTTACTCTCAATCAAACAAAAAAGAAGGAAATTAAAATCATTTCTATCCTTCCGCTTTTCCATTCTCTCATCATTTTCTATTCTTCCACTTTTCCACTCCTTCAACCAAACGGACCCTAAGAGAGATTTGTCAAAATACAATCTCATGGTAGATTTGTTAAAATATATATTTAATAAAAAAATATTGAGTAGTGTATTATTACTTATATTACAACTTGAGTAATTTAGCCTAATTCGTATTAAAAGCTTAGATTTGTAAAGTATTTTTGTTTTATAAGCATGTGAATCACTAACTTAGAGACTTTTTGACAAATGTGAGTATGACAGAGTATGGTTCGGAAGGGAGAGTATCCACCAAATGTGACATTTATAGTTATGGGATAATATTGTTGGAGATGATCACAAGAATGAAACCCACTGCTGAAATGTTTGTTGGAGAACTGAGTATGAGGCAATGGATTGCATCACTGGACAAAATGGAAGTCGTTGACCATGGTTTACTTAGGATTGAAGATGGAAGAGATGTGGCTGTCACGCAAACTACTCTTTCATCTATCTTAGAATTAGGCTTGTGGTGCTCTGAAGAGTTACCAGATGCAAGAGCTGACATCAAAGACGTGGTGGCCAAGGTTAACAAAATCAAATTGACACTTCTTGCAAACATAATTAGTGTCTGATAATTGTGTTGCGGCTCAAGTTCCGTGTGTGTGTGTGTGAGTGAACGTAGCTGCATTGTTAAAGCTTGCTTTCTTGAATGTCTTTTTCATTTCTCTTCTTTATTTTTTTGCGGTGTAATTTTGTGGCCCTGGTTTAGTCTGTCTTTATTACGTAAGCTACTTATAACTAGTATGTTATTTCTTATATGTTGTTCATGTCTTTTTTTTATCCATATGTGGATATACCCAACAAGCAATTCATTTTTATAATCCTATATTGTGGAGAAGCAGTATTGGTACAACTGAGATATAGAGTTGTATATGGCTAACCTTATTTTTTTAATGACTAATCCTATTTTAGAAATTATTCGGTAAAGTAACACTAATTTAAACTTAACTTGCAAAATAACATTTTCTTTAAACTCCTTTTTTTTTTTTGAGAAACGAGTTAAAGCACTCCGTTATGCTGACATATATAGCTTATATATGATGTGGAATTGCCTTTTCTAAAGGTGATATTTTTAGGACAATGTTCGGTTACAAACTTGGTTGGTTACAATTTCCACAAAAAAAAAAAAAAAAAAAAAAAAATTAAAAATAACATGGTTACATATGTTAAAAATATAACTATTAAATTGCATGTTTTTTATGTTCTTAATATACATATCAAATTTTATGTCAATCAAATATTATTCACTGTTCAATCTATAAACTTATTTTTTAAGTATAATTTTAAACTACAAAAACTTAAAATTTAAATATTTAATTGATAATATGATAATTGATTTTTGATATTTTAAAAATATTTTAAGTATGAAAGATATTAAAATAAAATGTTATTTAATGGTGAATTTATCAAAATTCATATTTAATAAAAAGATATTAAGTGGAGTTGCAGGGCTATAGCCACAACCAAGTTGGTAGAAAAACTGTCTTTAAATTTTATTTCTTAACCGTTGTAACTTGTAGCCACCCAATTTCTTACGAAAGGATATGGGCACATTAATATGCAAAGGAAAAGACCGAATAATGTAACATTTGACAATGGCAAAAGAAAACGACAGTTCACAGTGGTAAGCCCCGTAAACGGAAGGAAACCAAGAATGGTTTCCAACAAAAAAAAAAGCCTATGAATGCAACCAAATATGGCCGACGATGACCCAATTCCTTTGTAAGGGGGTCGGGGTAGCAGCAGAGACAAGAAGGTAAAAGAAGACCTAGAAATCATCTCTTAGCCTTTTGCAGAAATGCAAAAATGGCAGAATGGAAAAGACCCATCCAGGCGATTACTTGGATTGAGCTCGTTAAGCAATGCTAGATCTTTGTGTGACCTCATCATCATTTTTATATCTTTTTTAAATAACTTATGTTTGCCCCCTTTTTTTTAGATTTGAATATAGGACTGTTTAGGTTGTGTTGTTCCTAAGAACAAAAATTAATTAATAAATTTAAATTAATAATCTTCAAATTATCATTTAGATAATTACATTTCATATAAATTAGATTTCACCATAAAATTTGAGAGCAATTTAAGAGATATTATCTTGTTAGTATTTCAAAATCATTTCATATCATGATAAACAAAATTGCTCTCAATTCCATGAGTTTTTTAATGGTAGAGTTGAGATGTGGATCAGGTTGCTCTCTTGAAACGATAGACGCCATCTAAGGAATATTCAGTATAGTAGACTAGCAATTATGCTCATGATACAACAAACCTAACCACCCATTGTACATCCTTAAAAATTTTCACCATTTGTAGGATGAGAAATTTTCAATTGTACGTACTTTCTTTATCTAAAAATATTAAATATAAAAAATAATATTTATTCATAAAATATGACTATATATACATATACATACATATATATATATATATATATATTCTAATAAAAGGGAGTAAGCATAAGAAGTATTTGTGGGAATGTAGAGGCTCAAGACAATTCATGTGTATGTCGGTTATCAAAAAAAAAAAAATCGTGTCTCAACCTACTACTCACTTGACCATGCACATACATACAAGTCAAAGGGAGCCTTCCCATAATTCAATTGCATTCAAATTTTTTTTTGGTGGAAAGCGGGAGGTTTTATTTATATAATACTTAGCTCATACAACATCAACAACTATGCCTAGGGCACAGAGTCTAGTTTCCCCTAGGCCAATCAAGTCCCTAACATATGATACATCAATAAAACTGGGACAGTTATTATACACATACACCAAATTCTGTTGGCGAGTCCCCCGCTTTGCCAGAGCATTAGCACAACCATTTGTCTCACGGTACACGTGCTGCACGTGCACCTCCCACTCCTGATCTAATAGGTTCCTGCAATCACAAATTAGAGGCATCATATTAGTAGGGTAATTCATACTATTATTTGTCAGCCAGGTTAGAACCACCTTTGAATCCAATTCAAGCTGAAGGAACTTAATGCCCATATTCCATGCCATCGCCAGGCCCTGTCTGACCGCAGCCAACTCAGCCATATTATTTGTTGCGAGGCCCACATGAAGTGAGAATCCCGAGATCCACCGGCCCCAGTGATCTCGCAACATCCCCCCTGCACCAGCTAAACCCAAGTTACCTAGGGCACTACCATCAATGTTAAGTTTAAGATAAGGATAGGGGGCGCATGCCACCGTATAAGCTGAGGAATATGGATCGAGGGCCGTCTGGTGGTACCAATGAGGAAATGAAATTCTGTAGCCACTTGCACTGAGGAGTATATAAGGCTACGTTGGGAAATAGACTTGCCACGGGAGGTGATGGGGCAAGGGGCAAAATTCCTAGTGATTGGTACTAGACCTCTTTCTCCCAGGGGCAATCTCTAAGAATGTGAATGGTTGTTTCAGGGGACTAGCATTGAGGGCAATGAGAATCCGCATGTTGGCGTCCAAAAGTTAGGAACGTTTTGGTGGGAAGTTGGTTACGCATAGCCTTCCAGAGGAATATTTGGATCTTTTTGGGACAAGGTAATGTCCAAAGCTAGTTCCACATGGCTTTGTTCCAACGGACCTGTTGTTAGTGAAAAAGAAATTTTGATGTGGACTTCACTAAACATGTACCCTTATTGTGGGGCCAAAGAAAGGTGTCAGTAAGGCGAGCAAAACGTGCCACAGGGATACCTTGAATAAGGGTTTGGAGATGAAGGGAAAGAGGGAGGTTAAGAAAGTCGAAAGACCAAGAGTGGTTTGACCACAGCGAGTTAACCCTACGGTCTTCATCATGGGGGAAGAGCGGACCCTCAATATAGCTGCGTAGAGAGCCGTTGGGAAGCCAAGGGTCCTTCCAAACTTAAATAGTTTTCCCGTCTCCTACAATCCAACTCATGCCCCAAGAAGCAATTTGGCCCCTAGCGAGAGAGCGGTCCAAATATGAGAGCCTTGTGAAGTTCGTGGACTAGTAAACAAGGTATCATGTGGAAAATACTTAGCTTTAAGCACCTGGGCCTAAAGTGAGGTAGGATTGGAATAGAGACGCCAGGCCTGATTCATGAGGATTGCATGGTTTCTATGCTGGGTGAAAGGTATGCCCAACCCTCCAGCCTCTTTGGGTAAAGTGATCGTCGCCCAGTTCACCGTGTGGCAACCCCTATGATGATCGGTATCTCCCTGGAGGAAGTTACAGCTCAATTTGTCTATGTGGTGACTAATTTTTTAAGGGAGAAGTGTGGTTTGCATGGTGTAGATTGGGATGGAGGTGATAGAAGCTTTGATGAGGGTGGCCCGGCCAACCATCAAAAGATATTTGGCTTGCCATTCTTCAATTCGCTTACAAATATTGTCCACCAAATATTGATAGGAGCTTGCAATGCGGCGGGTGGTAAAAATGGGTGTTTCGAGATAGGTTCCTATGCGGTCCGTGGTGGAAAGTCCAAGGATTCTGACCACCTGCTCTTTTATACGCCTAGGGGTGCGGGGAGAGAACCAAACTCTCGATTTGGTAGCACTCATAAGCTGGCCAGACGACTCACAAAAATTTAATAATAGTCTACCAAGATTCTTACAATCCCTAGCTGCGGCCCTCATGGAAAGGAAGATATCATCAGCGAAAAATAAGTGCGAAAGGTTGACCCTAGCCCTGAAGTTTATCAGATGGATTAACTTATCTCGGACAGCTTCATCTAACTTGATTGACAACCGCTCCAAACAGAGGATAAATAGGTACGGGGAAAAAGGTCTCCCTGTCGTATACCCCGACTGGGCACCACTTCCGGGAGAGGAGATCCGTTCCATAGAATATGGAATCGGGTGGAGGAGATCATATTCATAATGAGGGTGATGAGGGTTGGAGGCAGTTGAAAAAATTCAAGAGTTTCTTGAATAAAAGACCATTCGAGCTGATCATAAGCTTTTTCAAGATCCAATTTGAGCGCAACGTACCCCGCTCAACCCCTTCGAGATATAAGAGTCCGAATTACCTCTTGAACAATGATAATGTTATCGCTCGTACGACGGCCTGGCACAAATCCAGCTTGACAGGGGTTGATGGCCTCTGCAATGTAGGGTTTAAGCCGATGCACAATGATACGAGACAACAATTTGTAGAGGGTACTACAGAGACTAATAGGATGAAATTGAGTGATCAATTCGGGGTGGGCTACTTTTGGAATAAGGACCAAGTTTGTGACACCCCAGCTCAGAGGGATAGTAAGCTGCTCAAAAATGTCTTGAATAACCTGAATGATGCTCGGGTCCAAACTAGACCAATTTGTTTGGAAGAAGAGAGCATGGTAACCATCCGATCCCGGGGCCTTTAAGGGGGGGAGCTCCCTAAGGGTCTAAAGAATTTTATCAAGTTGGGGGATCCTAGTTAAAACCTGGGCTTGGGTAGGGAAAGGGCTATTGTGACAGCATTGCATCTCGATCCTAGATGAAGGGCACAGATACGAAGATGTGGCCTGGAACAGTTTTTTAAACACAGTGTGAATGTGGTGGGTTAATGGCTCACCAGTGAGCCATAAGCCTGTGTCATCTTTTAAAGTAACAACCTATGAGTGACTGCGTCATTGGGTGGTTTTGAGGTGAAAATATTTAGTATTGGCATCCCCATAATTTAACCACATGATACGAGATTTGAGTCGCCAATATAAATATTCTTGGTGGAGGACAGTATTATACTCTTGAGTGAGCTGGTGCTCGAGCGAGTATAAAAAGGCAGAGGATTTCCTAGCTAAGGCCACTTGGATTCCCCAAAGTCTAGCTAACAACCGGGTTTTGCGCTGGAATAAATTGCCAAAGTGGGTTTTATTCCAGGAACAGATGTTTTCTGTCAACGCATCTAGGCATCGAGGGAACCTAGATAAGGAGGAGGAAGTAGATGGAATCAATGCTGAAGCTTTCCAGCTATCTTCTACAAGGGATGGGAAGGTGGGATCAGTAAGCCACATTTGCTCAAACCGAAAAGGTTTAGGGGGTTTTTGCTCAGAGGGGTTAGTGTTAGACTTAACCCTAGGGAGATGGTGAGCTTCAGCAGTAGGAAAGAGCAATGTCCAGTCGGCGTTGCCCAATCCTCTATCCAACCACTCTTTAATGGTGGGTTACGAAATCGGGCTTTTGTTGGTCCACATGAAACGAGGCCAGTGAAAACCTAGGTCCATGAGCCCACACTTGTCCATGCAATTTCTAAAGGCCGAAATACGAGTTCTATTAACCGGTAAGACTTCTAGTTTTTCATCATTCAAAAGCATATCATTAAAATCACCCAGGAAAACCCACGAAAGAGAGATACTCGTAGCAAGATTTTATAAATAATCCCAAAAAAGTTTGGGCTTATTAAAATTGGGGGGGGGGGGGGGGGGGGGGTAGACAGCAGTTAGTAAAAAGGAAAAAGAGGGAGAAGGTACCTTCACAAGGGCATGAATACTATGTTCACTGCGGGTGATAATTTCGACAATGAAGGAGGGGCTTTCATTCCATAACAGCCAGATGCCGCCAGAGTAACTAGTGGGGTCCACTCGTTGAGAATGTGTGTAAGGGAGAGTGTCAATCATCGCTTGAGCCCTAGCTTCGGCAAGGCAGGGCTCTATAATAATCAAAATATTTGGGTGATGCCTACGGTGGAGCTCATAGGCATGGTTACGAAACATCTCATTACCTGCTCCTTGACAGTTCCAGGCGATCATCTTCATCGATGAGGAATAGGGAGTAAAGGAATCATTCGGGACTCCCCATGTCAATGGAGTTCTCGCTGCAGGTGAAGGGAGGCACCGATGCCTCGTTGTGGTGGTCTTGATATGATATAGTGCTTCGACGCCACCGAGCCTGGCCTAGTGCGTGCCGGACATGACAAATGGTAGGCTGCGGTTTGAAAACATGACTGTGTAAAGGTTGGGCTCTTCTTCCCGCATGGCGATGTTTATTTCGCCACAATCCAGGAAGTGGAAAATGGCTGTAGGCAGTGGGTTCGGGGAGTCTGCACTGGAGGAGCTCGCCGAAGTGCTTCTCTGGCTGATTGGTGGGGCTCGTGACTGCCTTGCCGAGGCTTGGTAAGGGTGTCCTAAACAATGCACCCAAACATGGTATCGTGGTCTGTGGTAAGGAGTTGGTTGGGGTGGTGGTTCGAGCCTCATTGGTAGACTCGGAGTGTGCGTCACTTGGTCCCACGCCAGTGCTGTCCGTATTCAAAAAAATTTGTTTACCGTTTATCAATAGTAAATTGTTATAAAGTTGGTAATGAATTATAATATGTTCAATATAGCTAATAAAGTGAATTAATGTGGGTATAACTAAATGATACTATTATTCAACATATGAATAGCATCAAATAGCAATGAATACCTCAACAGCTCCGTAACTCTAACTACCGCTAGCAGATTGGAGTTGGCATGTGTTGTTGTATGTTTGTGTTGGTATGCCTCTATAATCTATTGTTCAATGACAAGATTGCTTTGAAAGTCTTACATTGCAACAGAACTGCTATGCAGACTGTCTAAACAGAGTGAGATTAGGCAATGTGTGACCAAAACTTGGAAAGTACAGACATGGCATTTCAGAACTGTACTCGTGACTGACAAGTACCAGACATGGGACACGCATGAGACACTATGAGACACTACTACATACATATTCTGTCCAGCTTATCAAAAAAAAAAAAAATACATATTCTGTCCAAAAATTAAAAAAATAACAGAGAAAAAATAAATTTGTATTTTTTTGTTTAACTAAAAAAAAAAAAAAACATGTATGTAACCTTGCATAGACATCTTTAGGGCTGTTTGGTACATCATTTTAAACACAAGTTTTCAGTTTTTAAACAATATTGCACGTATTTCCACACTTTTTTACTCACACATATTTTCAAAAAAACTGAAAACTATTGTTTAAACGCACGTACCAAACGGGTCCTAAATCTCCCTTGTGCTCCTGTAGCTTTTGCCACGTTGTGTCTTTTCATTTTTCTTAACTTTCTCTCATTTTTGGTTTTTAAAACTAATCTCTTTTAATTTTTTTTTTTATTATTATTTTTTTTATATATAGTTGTTTGGCCGAAAAATCATGCATTTTCTTTTAACTTTCAACTTAACTTTTGAGTGGCTAGCCTTCAGCCACTTCAACTCTCTTGCTCCCGTGTTTTTTTTTTTTTTTTTTTCAATTCACATCTCAATGTGTATTTATTGTATTGTGGAACTAGTTGGACATGGTACTCATAAAGAGCTTTAATATAGTTGGTACATGGGCTTAAATTATTAAAGGAGGTAATATTCTAGATCTTTATCAAATATACAAATACATGTATTCTCAAAAGATATATATATATATATATATATATATATAGACGCACACAAATATATTATATACTTATTTATACTATTATCTAAAGAGCATTTTGTGTTTGGATTCTTACTTTTTGATACTCAAAGTACCCTTAAATTCACATATATAAAAAGTTTAAATAATTGGGTTAGACATATAGAATTACTAATTTTAAAAATCCAAAATTTTAGATAAATTTAAAATAGTAGTTTACCAACAAACAGTATTTCTTTATAATAATAATAAAAAAAAAGTTATCAATAGATTTTTTTTTTCTCTCCTTTGTTCTCTTGAACATATATATATATATATATATATATATACTCCCACATTCTCACTAATTTTGTACTCTCAATAACAAGCAATTACTTCATTCTATATATCTCTCTATCTTTATAATCTACTAATATGTAACTCGTGCTTACGCATGGGAATGATGAATTGTAATGGTGCTATTGATGTTAGGTTTGGTTATTAATCATATGAGACATTTTTCAACCATGACATTTGGAAATACAGAAATGGTTTTTCCTTGCAATTGTCTTGATATTGGTTATGCCAAATTTTTCATTACACTGCTATTACGTATATAATTTTGAAAATCACTAGTGGATACAACATATACAATATTAATTCACAATCAATGTCTGTGAAATTCTACTATATACAACTCAAAATAAAAGAATAAATTGGTCCAACAATATCTCATAAATTGAATGGAGATAGGTGCATGAGACCGTTCAACTCAATTATATTTTATTATGCTCAAGATCTTCGCATACAAAATATCTAAATAGAAATTGTATAAAAAATATGCTCATTAGTTTAGAGAAAAGATAACAGCAAAATCTAAACAATTTAATTTGTATGGAAAGTTAACAAAAGCAAAATCCAATTTTGATTATAATTGAATTTTCTCTATGCTTTGATTATATATATATATATATATATATATATGACCTAGTTAGTAATGGACCGTATATAATCATGATATATTACATAAATGACTTATAAATTTGAATTATTTTTAGTTACACATAAAAATGGCTCATTAATATAAAATCATTCAAACTCTCTTTTCCTCTAATTTTATATATAGAGTTAGATATATATGATTGGGTTTTTATGGTTTATTTATAATGAACTCATTGTTTTCTACATTGAATTAACTCACTTGAACAAAAATTAAAAAATTTAGAATAGATAGGACATGTGGTGCAAAATTAAACTTTAATTGAAATTCAATTTTTACATTGAATTAACTCACATGGCACAAAATTTTAAGATCTTACATTAAATGAGACGTGGTGTAAAATTAGACTCTAAATGAATTCTAATTTGAAATCTAATTGGATTTTCTCTCAACTTTTGCTATATATATATAGATTATCTTTCATCTTCAAATTCTAAAAACACAAATCCAATTAATCTTGCACATCAATTCGCACATTCCTACTATTTTCAAAGAAAGACAATCACTCAAAACTCAATTAAGAGGGTAAGAACATACCATGCCATTTGTTTTTAATAAATTTCATTATATTACTTTCTCTTTCCCCATGTCTTTCTCTTTTGTCTCCCTTTCTCTAATTGCTCCACCACCTTCATAAAAGTGGGCACTGCATCTTTAAATCTCTCAATTACAGATTCTCTTATCTTAATTTGTTCATTTTTTAAGCTAGTCTATTACACTACTATGTGAGCAAATGTGTAAACTTCAAATTTGGATAAATGAAAAAAGAAAAAGAAATTATATATATATATATATATATAAAATTTTTGACGGACCCAAAAAGCTCTCTCAAAAAATCTTATTTGCAATGGCAAAATAAAGCCCTCGCAAATACTTGGTAAAATGTGAAATATTTGTGACCAACAAGAAAAGCTGTCGCAATTATGTGTTATAGCCGTCACAAATACTAATATTTTGGAGGGAAATTTTCCCTCCATATTATTTGCAAGGGACAATTAAAAATCTCTCACAAAAAGTGTATTATTTGTGACGGTAAAAAAAAGCTGTCACTAATACTAAATTATTTGCGAGGGCCAGGATCGACCTTTCTAAATAATCATTAAAATGTCAAAAATTTTTGGAGGGAAATGTTCCCACCAAATTATTTTTGAGGGATAATAAAAATCCCTTGCAAAAAGTTTATTTTTTGTGTGGGTTAAAAATATGCCCTTGCTAACACTAAATTATTTGCGAGGGCCACGATTGACCTTCGAAAAAGATCATTAAAATATATATATTTTTTTTGGTGATAAAAGTTATTCTAAAATTCAAAGAAAAATAAAAATAAATGTATAAACAAATAGAAATTTGTATTCTTTAGATGATCCTTTTGTTTACAGTCTAAAAAAAAAAAAACCCTTTTATATACATCCAATATAAAAAAAGGTCTGTCCTTATTTTCCAAACAATTGTACCCATAAAAAAATGATAGCACTTTCAACTTCAAAATGGTAGCCTAAAATTCAAGAATTTTAGCCTTTTGTACTCTCTCTCTCTCTCTCTCTCTCTCTCTCTCTCTCTCTCTCAAAAGTGAATAAAAATTTATTCCAATTAAAATAATGCATAAAAGATGAGTTTATAGATAAAATGGTAAATTACGTCCGATTGATATGAAAATTGGCATGCATGTTAAGAATATATAGACCATGTAATCCAATGGTTGGATTTTCAAAATATGAATTCAATAATAAGTTATTGGGTGATGTAACACTTTTTAGAGTTACATCACGTGTAACTTGAACCCAACTCTATATTTCTTAATTTGATGTGAATTTTGACAAATCTACCGTTAGATTACATTATTTTCATATATTTTTCATGCTTATAAAATTTCAAGGTGATCAAATATTAATTTTCATGTCATTAATCAATTTTTTAAATTCAAATTTTTGTAATTTAAAATAATACATAAAAGATGAGTTTATAAATCAAAAGGTAAATTACGTCCGATAGGCATGAAAATTGGCATGCATGTTAAAAACATATAGAGTATGTAATCCAATACGTAGATTTTCAAAATATGAATTCAATAATAAGTTATTGGGTGGTGTAACATTTTTTAGAATTACGTCAGGTGTAACTTGAACCCAACCCTATATTTCTTAATTCGATGTGAATTTTGACAAATCTACCGTGAGATTACATTAACTTCATATATTTTTCATGCTTACAAAATTTCAAGGTAATCAAATATAAATAGCCATGTCATCAATCAATTGTTTAAATTCAAGTTTTTGTAGTTTTAAATAATGCATAAAAGATGAATTTATAGATCAAATGGTAAATTACATCCGATTGGCATGAAAATTGGCATGCAAGTTAAGACCATATAGAACATGTAATCCAATGGTTGGATTTTCAAAATATGAATTCAATAATAAGTTATTGGGTGGTGTAACATTTTTTAGAATTACGTCAGGTGTAACTTGAACCCAACCCTATATTTCTTAATTCGATATGAATTTCGACAAATCTACCGTTAGATTACATTATCTTCATATATTTTTCATGCTTACAAAATTTCAAAGTAATCAAAGATTAATAGTCATGTCATTAATCAATTGTTTAAATTCAAGTTTTTGTAGTTTTAAATAATGCATAAAAGATGAGTTTATAGATCAAATGGTAAATTACATCCGATTGGCATGAAAATTGGCATGCAAGTTAAGACCATATAGAACATGTAATCCAATGGTTGGATTTTCAAAATATGAATTTAATAATAAGTTATTGGGTGGTGTAATATTTTTTAAAGTTATGTCAGGTGTAACTTGAACCCAACCCTATATTTCTTAATTCGATATGAATTTCGACAAATCTACCGTTAGATTACATTATCTTCATATATTTTTCATGCTTACAAATTTCAAGATAATCAAAGATTAATAGTCATGTCATCAATCAATTGTTTAAATTCAAGTTTTTGTAGTTTTAAATAATGCATAAAAGATGAGTTTATAGATCAAATGGTAAATTACATCCGATTGGCATGAAAATTGGCATGCAAGTTAAGACCATATAGAACATGTAATCCAATGGTTGGATTTTCAAAATATGAATTCAATAATAAGTTATTGGGTGGTGTAATATTTTTTAGAATTATGTCAGGTGTAACTTGAACCCAACCCTATATTTCTTAATTCGATATGAATTTCGACAAATCTACCGTTAGATTACATTATATTCATATATTTTTCATGCTTACAAAATTTCAAAGTAATCCAAGATTAATAACTATGTCATCAATCAATTGTCTAGATTCAAGTTTTAGTAGTTTAAAATAATGCATAAAAGATGAGTTTATAGATCAAATGGTAAATTACATCCCATTGGCATGGAAATTGGCATGCATGTTAAGACCATATAGAACATGTAATCCAATGGTTGAATTTTCAAAATATGAATTCAATAATAAGTTATTGGGTGGTGTAACATTTTTTAGAGTTACGTCAAGTGTAACTTGAACCCAACCCTATATTTCTTAATTTGATGTGAATTTTGACAAATCTACAATTAGATTACATTATCTTTATACATTTTTCATGGTTACAAAATTTGAAGGTAATCAAAGATTAATAGGCATGTCATCAATCAATTGTCTAAATTCAAGTTTTTGTAATTTAAAATAATGCATAAAAGATGAGTTTATAGAACAAATGATAAATTATATCCGATTGGCATGAAATTTGGCATGCATGTTAAGAACATATAGAAAATGTAATCCAACAATTGGATTTTCAAAATATGAATTCAATAATAAGTTACTGGGTGGTTAGATTTCAAATCCAATGGTTAGATTTCAAATCTAAGTATGGCACGTGATGGACATGTGTTGTGTACCTATATGGCTATATATATTCTCTCAATCTGACCATCCAATTGGTCTCAAATTTCACTAACATCAATATGTTACCATACTCTTCAATCCTAATGATTAAGATTTGAATATGAATTTCACGAAGTCCAGTGGTATCGGGGCCATCTATTAAGTTTAATAGGGTTTGACCAACTTCGACCACGCATTTCTCTAAATCCAATCGTCTGATTGTGACCATAATTTACTAGAATTAACATTTCATTATACTCTTCAAATCTAACGGTTAGATTTCAAATCTAAGTATGGCGCATGATGGACATGTGTTGTGTACTTGTATGGTTATGTTTACACAAACTGACTATCCAATTAGTCTCAAATTTCATCAACACCAGTATGTCACCATACTCTTCAATCCTATTGATCAAGATTTGAATATGAATTTCACCAAGTCCAATGGTCTCAGGACCATTTTTTTAATGGTCATGTTAGCATTTAGTATGCAAACAATGCACTCCGTTTGTCATGTAAGCAATTTTCATCAGTGAGATGACAGTAAAAACCAAAATGGAATGCATTTTTCATTTTAGGGACCAAAAACAAGGGAATCAATACCATACTGGAAATTGTTTCGGTTTGGTCAAATAAATGAAATATTTCGGTACCGGTAAATACCGGTGTACCGTTTCGGGATTACCGCTAATTTTATATATTTATACATAAAAATAAATATATAACTATTTATTTACTTATTTATAAGTTCATTAGTCAAAATCCATGTAATTTATTAAAAATATTTACAATTATAAGTCTATATCTTAATTAATATGCTAAACTTTAGTTAAAAACTTAAAATGTTAGCTCATTTTAATAATAATGGATAGTTTATCTATTTAATAAATACTCAATAGATAGTTTTTTTAGTTGATTTATGAAAACTCGAAAATGTGTTAAAACACAAGAGCTGTTTAGACCCCCAAATTAAAGTTACAGCTCGATTGATTTTACTCTAACTTAAACTAAGTGTGGAATAAAGTAAATGTGAGCGGGTAAACAAATAAGCTACTCTAACCCATAATCATTATAACACAATAGTAAAATGAAAGGTAAAAGAGTAGGTATGAAGAATGCAAACACAAGATAACACACTGATGTGTTATCAAAGAGGAAACCGAAGAACTCGGCGAAAAACCTCTCCGCTGCCCTCCAAGCGGTAATCGATCCATTAGACAATCAATTGGGATACACGAATAACAAAAGACCCTCCAAGCCTAGTCTACCCAATGCACCTAAGCCCTCCAAGCTCCTACTCCAACAAGGCTTCTCGGAACTGTGTCCTGTCTAGCTTTCCGGATCCTGCAATACACCCGATTGCATCCGCCAAAGCCTAGCTTCTTTCAATGCTTCCTAGCAGCACCAAAACCTCACTTGACACTCTGAAAGGATGTGGTAAGTGTTTGTGCTATCAACCTCTCAAGTGTATGGAAATGGAGAGGTAGGAGTTGAGAAAAATCCACAATGAATTGTGTAGATAAATGTGGGTATAACAATCTCTAACTCTCAAGGTTTGTGGTTAGGGTTTTCTCTCAGAAGCACTCCTTAACATATGTGGGTAATGGGGGTATATATAGTGTGGGTACATAAAGTGTATATTAGATATGACAATTCAGCAAAACAAAATGTTTCGCAGGTATCTCGCAGGAAGGCCTAACCCGCAAGACACTCGTGAAACCCAGCTGTCTCCATCCTGTCCTGACTCTTCGCATTCCAGTCATGTGTAGAGCACATGCTTCACTTCGCAGGAAGCTTACTCGCGAGCTACCCGCGAAAATAGCTTTAGTCTTCAATTTCCTTGAGTCTTCACACTTTCTCTCTCACACACAACCCTTACAAATAAATCCCACATAAAATACAAGGTACATAAGATTAAACATAATTACAATCAAATTTGGCACGAAATTAAAGCCAACATAAAATAGTTGTAAATTACAACTTTACAATCTCCCCCTTTGGCTATTCTGTGACAAAACCCCTAAAACAGACTCTAGACTTAAACGTGAGTTTGGGAACAGTGGCAAAACTCACTCACACCTAATCTAGAAGCTGTGAAGAACTTGCACGTATATACCTGTAACATGAAACACTCGCCACAAACAAAACTTTTATTAAGCTTATGACAAGTTGAATACATGGTACGTATATGAGCAAGTAAAGTGCGATCAAGTTCATAAACACTATATAACATGTAAGCATATCTTGATTAAACAAGGTTAGTCATTAAAGAATGACTACAATGAACATTTAGCTAGAAAATGGTCATTCGGACATGGAAAGCAATAAAGACCAATCACAATGATCAATTGCATGTCCAACACACAACCAATGCAAAATACAAGAAGTATTTGCATCAAGGATACAAAATCCTACTAGGGTACAAGTGTGAGGTACTTAAGATAGTTTTGCAACATCTAAAAGTACTAAAAAATTGCTACAAAACAATGAAATAAATAGAAGTGCTGAATATTAAATTGAAAATTAAAAATAATATACTTAAGCTTTAAAAGAAAGCAATAAAAATAGACAAATAGTAGTTCTAGCTTCTCCTCCCCCTATCACTACACCCCCCCCCCCTTTTTGTCATGGAATAGCTAGTCTCCATGTTCTTCTAGCTTCCTCTAAATTTGGTCCAACTGAGTCTAGAGAGATGTGAACTTTGTGTCAAAGCGAATGTGTTGGAAGTGCATGCTGGTAGCTAGCCTGGATATTTTGGTATTAATCACTTGGAGAGTAGCCATAATGTTGTCTAGATTTTCATCATAAGCATCGGAGGTAGAGCTTGAACATCCCGAGGTAGCATGACCCTCTTGTTTGGTGTTCTTTTTGGTGTGACTAATACTTGCATTGAGAGTACAGATGTTTATTGGACTTGGTTGTGGGTATGGATGCTCATCTTCCAAAGGGTGCACGCCTTTAAGCTTCAAGTTCTTTGAGAAAAGGCGGTAGAAGGGAATACAATTCCTTGAAGCAGTCCATTCAGCTGTTTTTGCCAAGATGTGAAAAATATGAGAGCACACATCAATCTCCTCGTTAGTGATCAGATCATGTAGGAATAACACTCGATCGAGATTCATGTACCCGGTGCTTGACAAAGGATAGAGGTTGTGAAACATGATCGTTGTGAGTAGCCTTAATTTGGGAGATAGAGATGCCACACTTGCTGATTTTCCATTGGATGAGAACTCCAAGTTATTTCCTAAGGCCTCCCGAAGAATCTCTTCATCCAAATTCATATCATCATATACCAGTAGTGTAGTAAACATTGGCTGGTTGATGTGAAGGATCTCCACCAGATAAACCGGTGTTACTGAGAAACTCTTTCCTCTAACCCAACATTTAAGCTCCTCTCCTTCAACAATGGCATTAGCATTAAACTCTTTCACCATGTTCTCGTATGCATCATCAAGGTTGGAAAGTAAGTAGTTCCAATCCTTGGTGGCAAACCATTGAGGGATTTTTGTGTCAAGAAGAGACACTTGCTCAACAGCCCTTTCAACCAACAACGATGCATCTCTAAAGTAGCTCTCATAATTCTGAAGAGCAGCATAGGATCTGAAATAGTTAGGATCAAAAACTCCTATCGGTGATCGAGTCCTTTTTGGCCTTGGTGAGAGGTTATCAACATCAATCATAGGCTCTTTTCCTTTGATGTTGCCTCCTTTCACAGCTGACGTCTTGAATGGAGACATCTGCATAAGTAAGTACAAACCAGAAAAACATAAGTGCAAACCACAAAAACAAAACACAAACTTGATTAGTGTTAAGTTAGTCCAAACATAAGTATAATGACTTAAAACAAAACACAGCAAAGTTAAAACAATATGCTATAAGTGCTAAACCATGTAAACATTAGCAAAAAAAGCAAAAATTAGCAACTGTGCATGTGTGTGCATCTACTGTGCATGAGGTGTGCCTAGGTGATGCATGGCAAGGCATGGTGAGGCACAAGATGGGCACAGTGTGTAAAACACATACCCAATGATCAAAACATGTTTACCAAGTTCAATCAAGGGTAAACCCAAGAATTGGAACTCATTTGAGTCCAACCAACTCAAAAATGCCACTTGAGCATTTTGACAAACACATGGAATGCAACACTACACTACACATATGGGCAATGCATGAACATATGGAAATATGCCTAAATACAAGTTCAAATTGCCACAAGGGGCCAACATAGATACAATCAAGGCAAATGGGACACAACCCAATCAAAATTTTGAAATTTTTTTTGCCCAAAATCATAGTTCCCAACCCCTTTTTCGAAAATCCCCAATTCAAGAACCCTAAAACAAATTCTGCATAATCTAAGATGAAAAGAATGTTGAAAACATACCTTTGATTTGATTGTGCAAAGATTGTGCTTGAAAGTGATGAGGTTTTGAATGAAAAAATAGTTTGGGGTTAAGAGAGGCACGAGTGAGGCAAAGGAGGTAACTTAAGAGTGTTTTAAAAAAACAGTCACATCAGCCTTATAAAATTGAAAACACGCGTTTTTCGAGGGTTAGATAGTCGCGAAATTACTCCCTAAAAACACCACTGAAGCACAAAATCTTTCGTGGGAAGTTGTTAGTCGCGAAACAGTCGTGAGACAGTCATGAAAGTCTTTGTCTGAAATTTGTGATTTCCAATTTTTTGCCTTAACCTCTTTTCGCGGGAATTGCTTAGTTGCGAGCTTCTCGCGAAAAGGCCTCTGAACAAGTTTTTGAAAAACAACACAAACATGCATTTTGAACAAAAACTTAAAACACGAAAGTATAAAAACATTCTAAAACCAAATAGAATACTCAAAAATCTTTTTGGGTTTGATCGGCAAGCAATTGAGGATACATATCACATTTGATCATGTATAATCACACAAATGAAATAAGCATTTGTTGAACACAAGTCTTGTGTGTTGTGTGTGAGTATCAAATGTGGAATAGTTCTTAGACCAGAGTGAAGTTTCAATGATCAATTCAATCAAGTCATACACAACTGGTACTAAGTTAAATGGTCTATCTCAATTATAGAAGTGAACATATATGACAAACTTGAAGATCTATTTACTATAATCACACATAGTTTTCAAGATTTCTCGCGCAAAGATATATGTGCATACAAAACAAGCTAAGCTCGTAAATACACTACGCCATTAGTACAAAGGTACTAGGCCAAACTCACATGTGATATACACAACACAAGCGATCAAACTTTTTGAAGCTTTTTCAATTTTTATGAGTTTTTGAATTTTTCAACACACTAAAAAATAGAACAAGTAAAGTAAGATTAACAAAAATAAGTACAAAACAAAACTTGTAAAAGAAACATGCTATAAACTGGAAGCAATGATAAGTTAGTATTATGTATGTCATGATGCATGAACCTATGACCCTAAACATTGGAAGTATTAATGCATGGGCATAGAGAGTGATCATGCATGAATACCCTTTTTCACCCACACTTTACGAGTGTTTTGGGTGAGAGCCTTTGATGGAGGGGTACAACCAACGTAACTTTCAAATCTCGGAGTGAAGCTAGCAAGGCCTAGTGATATGTTCTTCAACATTTCCATAACTTCTCCAATGAGATGTCCTTCACTATCTCCTTTAGCTTGTGCTCCCTTTGGTCTTCTCTTTGAACTTTCTTGGCTACACATAGAGTCAGCCTTCTTAAGTGCAGGAAGCTTGAAACAATTTGGCCTTGTGTGTCCTTGTATGCCACAATGATGACACACATGCTTCACTTGAGGCCCCCTTTGATTTTTGGGTAATAACTTCCCTTTTTCCTTTGGTCTTGCACCAATGGTTCTTTTTACAACAGCAGGAGTCTCAATCTCATGCTTCACTTCTTTGAGTTTCTCATCATTCTTGGCTGATACGAACCTTATTAAGATCCTTGGCAAATTGAACTGCAGCAAAAGCTTCAATGGCTTCAACAGAGTGAGGGAGAGGAATGTTTTTGGCTCATTGTTGCAGTATTAAGACCATTGGATACCTGCCATAGATATATCAGAAAACACAACCCCCTCAAAATTGGCTTTGTATCCTACTTGGGTCAGTGGAGACCATTTTACAGGTTGAGAAGGAGTCCTTCCTGAAGCCAGCTGTTTCTGGGCTTCTAGAAAATCTTGAAGATACTATTTTGCCTTAAGCCCCAGCTCCCATATTTCCCAAGTTGGTTGGTTCATCCGAAGCTTGTTTCACCGTTCCCATAAGCTCCAAGCAAGTGTCGCAAAAAGAGCAGCGGTATATTTGGAGGATTTGGTGAGGATATAAGTCCTCCATCAAATCGACACCAGACCCGTAGTTGCACTCCAAAAACTTCTTAAACAACGGTTCAGACTTCCATACCACTTTAGCATCATCTTAGCTCCACAAAGAATGAAAACAATCTTGAATGACCTGCCTCCTATATATACAACAAGCTACTTCTGGTTGGAAGTGACTCATTACAGAATCGCCAAATGAAGTGTCAGTTTATTAGGCACCAAAGCTTCCAAACCCCTTTCCAAACAAATTATTGCTCTCATATATTGTTTGAAGCACCTAGAAGATTTGAGAATTTAGTATCAGTAAGCATATTATGCACTGTCTTGACCGAATAATCACCATCCTGTGTCAATGGCCAACACAGAGTATCCTCATCCTAGAGCAGAACCTGTAGGGGCCTGACTCTACCCAAAAAAAAAAAGAAATAGTATATGTAGTATACCCATTTTCAACTTGGGCCCAGTTAAAAATAGTGTTAGGCCTTCCTCCTCAAAATTAAAATTAAAACCCAGCCCAAACAACACCACAATCCAAATCTAACCCAAACAATATCACAACCTAGTTCAAACAACAACAATTATATACCCAAAAAAACCAACCCAAACAAAAATTCAGCCATATTAACAACTGAAATTCATGACAAAAAAAGAGAGGCTAAAATGCAAATTTTAACTTTCTAAGTTTGATTGAAATTTATTTTCTAAGTTTTAAATTTATTTAATTTAAACATTTTGTCCAATTTTGTTAAAAAAATGCTCATGGTCTCTTTATTCTCTCACATAATAATCAACTTTTTGAGCCTCTCACAGTCACTGACTGGCGGCGTGAACGACCACATGAGCAACTCTAAAATTTCACGTGAGCAATGCTATGAGTGGTAGTGGCTGTGAAATTTCATAAGGCTGAAGTGAACTGAAACTGTTTGAGAGAGAGCTAAATGTTTGAAAGTGTGTAGATTTTATGTTGATAGGAAGACGTGAAAGCCTGTTAGAAACATGTGGAAGAAAAGTAAAGAAGGGGCAATAGCGACTTGGGATTTGGGAAAAAGATGCGGTATAGGCTGGAAAAAAATTGCTTTTTGATTATTTCATTTATGGATTTACCCATTAGTTTTTAAATTGTTCAATATTTTTTATAAACCAATTTCCATACACCAACACGTCACTACCTCATATTTATTACTTCTTATTAATTTTAGTCCTATGTTATTTTTATCTTAGTAATTCTAATAAAAAAACTAGCGTAATTAATATAAAAAAAATACTATTCTAATTATATATAATTCAGTAATAATCTTGGTTGGTAAGTAATATATTAAGGATCATTGGATCAATGATTTTGTCTCTTTGTCTTTGTTTGTAGTTTGAGAATACGAAATGAATTCTTATTTGGAGTTTAACAAATTTTTTATTTTGCTTATACTCTGCCACTTAGTTTGAACTTCTGGGTCTGTCCCTTCCTAGAACCTATTAACCAGAATCCGTTTGAAAGCTTCAGGTCTTTGACCCATCCAAAAATAAATCACTAATAGTAGAGGTAAACGAGTTGTTTTGTGGAGAAGAAATTCTGGAATTAAGGAACTGTGGTAACCAATTTTGTCCCCAAAATATTAAACTTACTCCCATCACCTTACTCAAAACTGCCAAGCAATTTTGGGGAGCAAATAGTACTCCACTTAACCCAATAGATTTTTTCTGGTATTACTTTATTTTTCATTGATATCTAACCATATATCTAGTTCTATATTATATAACTAACTATATTACCTTGGCAAACAAAGAGTCATACTAATTAACTCTTTTTTTTTTTTCTTCATGATAATACTAACGTATGGCTATATGAGTATCTAATATTTTTATTGTTTTAATCACTTTAAATAAAAAATCAATTGCATGCTCTCCCTTATTTTAGGAAAAAAAAAAGTTTTTAGGTTTAAATTGTTTTTTATTAATTATTATAAAAAATCACAATATCATTCAAATAATAGTTACAATATATGAGCAAAGCATAACAAGCAGTCTACAATTGTCCAAATCCCAACAGGTCCACAGTATAAGAGTACGAGACTCAAGCTAGTTCGTATTAAAAGCATCTATAATATCACCTATAAATAGAAATGACAACTATTAAAAGAATTTTTTAAATCGCATTTTTCTTTTTTAGCAAAAATGAAAATTCCTTAACTAACATTTTCATGCATGAATTTTCCTTTTTCTATCCAAAAAAAATCCTTTGATTGGTCTTTTCTGTGTAGATTCTCATGCATAAATGTTTGTGGTGTAAATTTATTCAGGTGACCTTTTTCGTGATATAAATTCTCTCAAATAGTGACTATTATACACAACCTATTGTTGAAGTGGGCCCGTGTGTGGCTTGAATTGCCACAAGCCCAAGTCAGTATAAATTCACCTTAGTTGACCGAATCCTATTTGTAATAGGAACCTCTTCTGCCGACTTTAATATATATATTGTATTTTTAGTGCAGTCGTGTGATTTAAGAGAAATTCCAATTAACCTAGTGAGCAGCCGCATGAGAGAAAATAGAGAAAAGAGAGGCAGTCAGCTTCTATTCTTATTTTTTTTTTTCAGTGAGAGAGTGCTAGGGTGTAATTGAGAATTGGGTTTCTTGAGAGTGTTTTTGTGCACTATTGTATTTTCCCTGATAATAGTGAAATCCCTGCAACTCCGTGAACGTAGGCAAATTGCCGAACCAAGTAAATATTGTCTTGTGCGTGTGATTGTTTTCTTTGGCGTGTGTTTTCTCTATTTGTTTTGTTTCTCACAGGTTGGGATTTTGCTTAAATTCCCTACAACTGGTATCAGAGCCTAGGGTTAGGTTTGAGTGGGAGCAATGGCAGAGGAAGCAGGAAAGGCGTCTGGAATAGAAATTCGATGGCACAGACTTTGGATTTTGGAGGATGCAAATCGAGGATTACCTTTATGGGAGGGAGTTGCATCTACCGCTTCTAGGAGAAAAACCTGAGGCTATGAAGGTTGAGGAATGGGCTCTTCTTGATAGACAGGTATTGGGAGTTATTAGGTTAACTCTGTCTAGGTCTGTTGCACACAATGTTGTAAGGGAGAAGACCACAGCAGATTTAATGAAGGCTTTGTCCGGTATGTATGAAAAGCCGTCCGCAAACAACAAGGTGCATCTGATGAAGAAATTGTTCAATTTGAAGACGACAGAGAATGCATCAGTAGCACAACATCTGAATGAATTTAATACTATCACAAATCAATTGTCGTCTGTAGAAATTGATTTTGATGATGAGATTCGTGCTCTGATCGTCTTGGCTTCTTTGCCAAACAGTTGGGAGGCAATGAGGATGGCAGTAAGCAATTCTACAGGAAAAGAAAAGCTGAAGTACAATGACATACGAGATTTAATTCTGGCTGAGGAGATTCGCAAAAGAGATGCAGGCGAAACCTCAGGATCTGGTTCTGCCCTAAACCTTGAGACAAGAGGCAGAGGTAATGACAGAAATTCAAACCGAGGCAGATCAAAATTCAAAAATTCTAATCGAAACAGAAGCAAATCTAGATCAGGCCAACAAGTACAATGCTGGAACTGTGGGAAAACAGGTCACTTTAGGAATCAATGCAAAAGTCCTAAGAAGAAGAATGAAGATGATTCTGCTAATGCTGTAACAGAAGAGGTACAGGATGCATTACTTCTTGCAATAGACAGTCCACTTGATGATTGGGTTTTGGATTCAGGAGCTTCGTTTCATACCACTCCACACCGAGAAATCATACAAAATTATGTTGCAGGTTATTTTGGTAAGGTGTATTTGGCTGATGGTTCAGCCTTGGATGTTGTTGGTATGGGAAATGTCCGAATATTGTTGCCCAATGGGTCTGTTTGGTTACTGGAGAAGGTTCGACATATTCCTGACTTGAGGAGGAATCTGATTTCTGTTGGACAACTTGATGATGAAGGACATGCAATACTATTTGTTGGTGGTACTTGGAAGGTTACAAAGGGAGCTAGGGTATTGACTCGTGGAAAGAAGACTGGTACTCTGTATATGACCTCATGTCCAAGAGACACAATTGCAGTTGCTGATGCAAGTACTGATACAAGCCTATGGCACCGCAGACTTGGTCACATGAGTGATAAAGGGATGAAGATGCTGCTGTCAAAAGGAAAACTACCAGAATTGAAGTCCATTGATTTTGACATGTGTGAAAGCTGCATCTTAGGAAAGCAGAAAAAGGTGAGCTTCTTAAAAACTGGCAAGACACCGAAGGCTAAAAATTTAGAGTTAGTACACACTGATTTGTGGGGGCCTTCTCCGGTTGCATCTCTTAGAGGTTCAAGGTACTACATCACTTTTATTGATGACTCAAGCAGAAAGGTATGAGTTTATTTTCTGAAAAATAAATCTGATGTATTTGAAACTTTTAAGAAGTGGAAGGCCATGGTTGAGACAGAAACAGGTTTGAAAGTAAAATGTTTGAGGTCAGATAATGGAGGAGAGTATATAGATGGAGGGTTCAGTGAGTATTGTGCTGCACAGGGAATTAGGATGGAGAAGACTATTCCTAGGACACCACAGCAGAATGGAGTGGTTGAGCACATGAACAGAACTCTTAATGAGTGTGCTAGGAGTATGAGATTGCATGTTGGACTACCAAAAACTTTATGGACTGATGCTGTTAGCACTGCAGCTTACCTGATAAATCGAGGACCATCAGTTCCCATGGAGTTCAGACTTCCTGAGGAGGTTTGGAGCGGTAAAGAGGTAAAGTTTTCACACTTAAAAGTTTTTGGTTGTGTTTCTTATGTTCATATTGATTCTAATGCTCGTAGTAAACTTGATGCAAAGTCTAAAATATGTTTTTTCATTGGCTATGGTGATGAGAAATTTGGCTATAGGTTTTGGGATAAACAAAACAGGAAAATCATCATAAATAGAAATGTGATATTTAATGAACAGGTTATGTATAAGGACAGGTCAACTGTAGTGTCAGATGTTACAGAGATAGATCAGAAGAAATCTGAATTTGTCAACTTAGATGAATTGACTGAAGGTACTGTCCAGAAAAGGGGTGAAGAAGATAAGGAGAATGTAAATTCACAGGTAGATCTGAGTACACATGTAGCTGAAGTCCGCTGATCTTCCAAGAATATTAGACCTCCACAGCGTTATTCACCCACTCTAAATTATTTCCTGTTGACTGATGGTGGTGAGCCAGAGTGTTATGATGAAGCCTTGCAAGATGAGAATTCAAGCAAGTGGGAGTTAGCCATGAAGGATGAGATGGATTCCTTGTTGGGGAATCAGACATGGGAACTGACTGAATTGCCAGTAGGAAAGAAGGCTTTGCACAACAAGTGGGTATACAGAATAAAGAATGAGCATGATGGTAGCAAACGTTACAAGGCCAGATTAGTTGTTAAAGGGTTCTAGCATAAGGAGGGCATTAACTACACAGAGATATTTTCTCCAGTTGTGAAGCTGTCAATAATTAGACTGGTACTGGGAATGGTGGCCGCAGAAAACTTACATCTTGAGCAGTTAGATATGAATACAACATTCCTTCATGGTGACTTAGAGGAAGACTTTTACGTGATTCAGCCAAAAGGGTTCATTGCTCAAGGACAAGAGAATTTAGTCTGCAAACTGAGAAAGAGCTTGTATGGCCTAAAACGAGCTCCTAGACAGTGGTACAAGAAATTTGACAGTTTTATGCATAGAATTGGGTTCAAGAGATGTGAAGCTGATCACTGTTGCTATGTTAAGTCTTTTGACAATTCTTACATCATATTACTGTTGTATGTGGATGATATGTTTATTGCAGGGTCTAGCATTGAGGAGATTAATAATCTGAAGAAGCAATTGTCCAAACAATTTGCAATGAAGGATTTGGGAGCTGCAAAACAAATCCTTGGTATGAGAATCATTAGAGACAAGGCTAATGGTACACTGAAGCTTTCACAGTCAGAGTATGTGAAGAAAGTTCTCAGCAGGTTCAACATGAATGAAGCTAAACCAGTGAGCACACCCTTGGGTAGTCATTTCAAACTAAGCAAAGAATAGTCACCGAAGACAGAAGAAGAAAGGGATCATATGAGCAAGGTGCCCTATGCCTCAGCTATTGGCAGCTTGATGTATGCTATGGTGTGTACAAGGCCAGACATTGCACATGCAGTGGGAGTTGTGAGCAGATTCATGAGTAGGCCTGGAAAGCAGCATTGGGAGGCAGTCAAGTGGATTTTGAGATATCTGAAGGGTTCATCAGATACATGTCTTTGCTTCACAGGTGCAAGTTTGAAACTACAGGGTTATGTAGATGCTGATTTTGCTGGTGATATTGATAGTAGAAAGAGTACTACAGGGTTTGTTTTCACTCTGGGTGGTACAGCTATATCATGGGTTTCAAATCTACAGAAGATTGTTACTTTGTCTACTACAGAAGCTGAGTATGTTGCAGCAACTGAATCTGGAAAGGAGATGATTTGGCTACATGGTTTCTTAGATGAATTAGGTAAGAAGCAGGAGATGGGCATTCTACACAGTGACAGTCAGAGTGCAATCTTTCTTGCCAAAAATTCGGCTTTTCATTCAAAGTCGAAGCACATACAGACAAAATACCACTTTATCCGTTATCTTGTTAAAGATAAGCTGGTAATGCTTGAGAAGATTTGTGGATCTTAGAACCCGGCAGACATGTTGACTAAGGGTGTCACTATTGAGAAGTTGAAACTGTGCGCAGCTTCAATTGGTCTTCTAACTTGAGGACAGGAGGATGAGTTGCAGGGATGAGGGATTGTGTTATGAAGGATTATGGTTGATGTTTGCAGCTTGTGAGCCCTTAAGGGCTAAGGTGGAGGTGATGGACGAGTTTGCTAGTGTAGCTTGATCAATTTCAAGCCAAGGTGGAGATTTGTTGAAGTGGGCCCATGTGTGGCTTGAATTGCCACAAGCCCAAGTCAGTATAAATTCACCTTAGTTGACCGAATCCTATTTGTAATAGGAACCTCTTCTGCCGACTTTAATATATATATATATATATATATATATTTATATATATTGTATTTTTAGTGCAGCCGTGTGATTTAAGAGAAATTCCAATTAACCTAGTGAGCAGCCGCATGAGAGAAAATAGAGAAAAGAGAGGCTGCTAGCTTCTATTCTTATTTTTTTCTGTGAGAGAGTGCTAGGGTGTAATTGGGAATTGGGTTTCTTGAGAGTGTTCTTATGCACTATTGTATTTTTCCTGATAATAGTGAAATCCTTGCAATTCCGTGGACGTAGGCAAATTGCCGAACCACGTAAATATTGTCTTGTGCGTGTGATTGTTTTATTTGGCGTGTGTTTTCTCTATTTGTTTTGTTTCTCACAGATTGAGATTTTGCTTAAATTCCCTACACCTATTACATACAACATATATACATTTAAATGGCATTTTTCTAATGTAAATTATCACATAGTAATTCAACCATTGAACTATAGAAATTGCTAAGAGTGCGTGATCTAGCGGGGGAGGGGACTCAAATCCAAGACACTCTGTACAGCAGAGTTTTGTTGGCCCAAGTTCACTAGGCCACGAATAAGTCACACCCTTTCTAAGGTGCCTAAACTACACAAAATATTTTGACAATTGCTGCCTGCTTTATAAATTTATTAAAAATAAATAATAAAAAAACCAACAAAACTTAATTAGCCAATTCAGTTGAAGCAGAACATGTAAGAGAATGCTTTCTTTCTTGCCATCATCGTCATGGTTTCTATAGATCCTTTTTTCGCTGCTACTTTTGCCTTAGCTAGATAACCAAGGTATATTCAGAGTAACTTAGTTAGAGTATAAATCAACCAAGTTTACAGTGTGGCTATTCAAGTACTGGTGTCCAATTGCAATATTCAGAGTTCAGGTGTAGGGGACAAAAGATTTTTATGTTCTAGTTTACCAAGACTAGTAAATTTGCTAAAACAAGATTTACAAGCAGCCATTTCATTCGTTCTACGCCAACTGTGGTGTGAAGATGGTAATAAGTTTCACTTGATTGAAAAAGATATGGTCCTCGGTGACCACAATTACCTCTGACGTTTGAGATAATGTAAACCAAAAACAAACAAACCAAAAAAAAAAACCTATCTTATACGCAATCAAGAAATCAACAATTACGGAAAGTCGTATAAGACTGAAACATCAGCACCGCCTGCATCTGCATAGCAAGTCTGTCCTCTATCAGTCTACTCACAGCCAAACTCTCTCGTGATTCAAGGATATATACAATGTATGCTAACAGATCTGATCATAGATACTAACAATAAGCATGCTGTTACGTCTTCAAATCTAAGTTCATGTCAGAGACCAAATTTGACTTAATCACTCTCAAATAATTTATCAAGATGACGCATGTACTAACGCCAAGAAATTTTTGTTGTGTTCTTGATGTTGATATTATCCCACTTCCGTTCATCTATTTGAGTGGAAACTACTTGTTACTTTCTTGTAGAAGATAATACTTTTCATCAAGACCACAAGAACAAGTTCATTTTATCTTCATCTATTTGAGTGGAAACTACTTGTTACTTTCTTGTGGAAGTTTTCTAGCATGTACTAGTGCAAAAAATTCCTCTCTACCTCCAATGGCAAGAGGATTGACATTCAGTGCAGGACTCACAGCCCTTATTGCTCTTGCACTAGTCCATGAAACACTCAGTGCTAATGATCATTACTGTCCCCCTTTTTCCTGTGGCAATATCCCCAACATAAGCTTTCCTTTTCGATTGAAAAGCGATCCAGAAATCTGCGGGGACTCAAGGTATGAACTGTCATGTGAGAACAATCGAACGGTGTTACACTTATTTGCTGGAAAATACTACGTACAAAAAATCAATTACAATAACTACACAATCAGGGTTGCAGACTCTGGTATACACAACGACAATTACTTCTCCACCACCCCGAGTTTTTCCTTATATCGCTATAATTTCAGTAATGGATATCAGTCTACATATACCACTTATCAGCCAAAGTTAGCAAAGTCGGAGCCGTATGAGTACCGGAGGAAGAATTCAAATATGGAGTACGTGAATCCTGTACTATCAAGGAATGTGGTTTTCATGAGCTGTGATAAACCAGTGAATTCTCCTTACTATTTGGACACTTCTACTTGCATCAACAACTCTTCTAATTATATATCTCGTTCCAAGAGGTATAGATATGTTAAAGTTGGTAGAACGAATGCAACCGAAGTGGCTGACTCGTGCCGAGTAGAGAAGATAACTCGGACATCGTGGTCAAGAAATGATGACCATAATGTATCCTGTAAAGATGTCCACAATGAATTGGTATATGGTTTTGAGATTTCATGGTTCGGAGGTAATTGTAAAAGTATTTGCGGAAGACAGTACGAGTATTGCTACCTCAATGACACGAACCATGTTCAATGCTCCGGCAAGCTCAATGGTGGGTAAATAATGCAATAAAGGCCATAATACTTTCCTTTTTCTAATTTAAATATGCATGTTCCACCATTATTTTCCTTATGCACATCTCTCACACTGTCACTAATCGTTGTATTTTCCCTATTTTTTTTCTTCCTCAAAGGCTGATGATATTCTTTTTCTTTGTCAAAGCAGTGTTCCAGGTCATACTGATCAGCTTTTGCTCGAAACATGGATATTTTTTATGCAAAGGTAAGGTATCGGCACAAGTTGTTTTTGTTTTGTTTTGTATTTTTTTTTTTCCCACAACGCAATTGCACGAGTTGTGTGTGCTTGATCTCCAACTTTTACCCCTTCACTTAGATCTTAGAAACTATGAAAAAAAAAACGATTACTATTGAAACTCTTGTTTGTTGATATGGCTTTAATCAAAAGCTCAAGCCAAGTTGAAGCAAAAATTACTAGCAAAAATGATCAGAATTATTGAATATATGTATAATCCTTGCCATATATATAGTATGTGAACCACAGAGTCGTTGAACTTACTTATTACTATGAGAGGAGGATGTTGATGCATGAGATTATTTCTCATCTACCATGTATAGAGGTGTAGAAAAAAAATTTTAGCATAGCACAATTGATAATGTTAAGAGTTTAGCTGTTTATGTACAGTTTCTAATCTGGCCTTTAACTTCTTTTGATTTTAATGGATTTTCTTTTCTTCATTTTCAGCTTTGCCTCACGTTTTTCCTAGTCCTTATCCGATCTACCTTATCATTAAGAACTTCTTACCTTCCTCTTTCTTTTTGCAAGATCATTTCTTTTAAAAAGAAGGATGAAGAATAATTGGCCAACCTTTACACAATTCTCATTATAGTTCAAATCAGTGTGAATTTGGATTTAATCCTATTGTTGGAAAAGTTTCAATTAAAGCCCTACATTTTTTTACTTGTTTCAATTTGTCCCTCAAAAAGATCATTGTCAACTAAGTGTTCTAAAGAATCAAATAAATTGCGCATAAAGACCCGTCACACATCAACACAAAGTGATATTTTATTACCAGGAAAAAAAAAAAAAAAACCCTCACAAAATGAGCAGATTGTCATTAGATTGTATTTATTTGCTAGGATTATTTAAAATAATTTTGAAAGTTCTTTTGTGCTAAATGTTTTATATGATTGACATGTGATGATGCCGAAAAAATCACCAATAGGTCACGCAGTACTCACACGCTCAAAGTAGGCCTGTACAACAAAAAAAGAGAAGACCTCACAGAGAGTACCGGTGTGGTGCCGGCCAAATACCCTCTGAAGGTCAAGTTAGAATTATTCTCACAACTCTAGAGTGCTAGAGAGTGTAAATTATACGTACCTTGATTTGTGAGGGTATTGGAGTTTTTATAGTAGTGGAAGGTTGGCCTCCCTTCCTTGGTGTTGAAGTCTTTTTCTTATAGGACTCTACTTGAATATTCCCAAACGTGGTGGGCAAGATCTTTCCTTGTAGAGAAGATCTTCCTTCGGCGCGCGTATCTTCTGGAATCCCTTCTGCGCTAGGATTCCTATTTTCTTTGGGATTCTAGGGCGATTCAGGCGTAGGCCGCAAGTACTCTTCATCCAGGGTTTTTACTGTATCTACCAGCAATGGGCCTTAGCGAGAGCTGGGCTAGCTCCTTATCGGCCCATGAAACCGGATCCGTCAGGCCCATTAAGTTAGGCCCGTCAAGCCATATTTTATCCCCTTCAACATGGAAGCATTTGTGATATCTATCTATCTATCTATCTATCTATCTATCTATAAATATATACATATATATATATATATATATATGTTTTAAATATAACTTAGAAGAATTTCCATTAGTTTTTGTTAATAACAATTCAATGAGGGGGCAGAGTGAATTGATTTAAAGAGTTTTTACTATTTCAATTTCAATTTTAAATTTTGTATATTTAATTTGAAACCAACCCCAAAAATAGTAGAAATTATGTAAGTTATCATCAGACAAGATAAAGATGCTACACTTGAAACAAAGCCTATTTATGCTTAATAAAAAGAATTTAGCATGCAGTGATACACCTTGCAGCAAAAGGACTTGAAGTAACTAGTTGATAACGGTGTAGCAACATCACTCGTTTCAAATGGGTTTTTCGATGATGATCCTGCAGTGTCACACCTTGCAGTAAAAGATTTACTTGGGACTCCATGTGTGGTTGCATTTATAATTTATAAATGGCGTAGGAGGAATTTGTCAATGTATGACGCCATTGAAGAATTTTTGGAAAGCCATAACAACCTCATGCCCATAAGGTACTCCTACCCAGAAATTAAGAAGATGACCAATGGTTTCGCAGAGAAATTGGGAGAAGGAGGCTATGGCTCTGCATTTAAAGGAAAGCTTCAAAGTGGTCATCTTGTAGCTATAAAGATGTTGGATAAATCCAAAGCCAATGGCCAAGATTTTATTAGTGAAGTTGCAACAATTGGAATGATTCACCAAACAAATGTTGTGCAACTCATTGGCTTTTGTGTTGAGGGACTAAAGCATGCTCTTGTATATGAATTTATGCCTAATGGTTCTCTCGACAAATACATTTTTTCTCAAGAAAGAAGTATCTCCCTAAGTATTGAGAAAATATATGAGATTTCTCTTGGAGTAGGTCGTGGGATTGAATATCTACATCAAGGATGTGACATGCAAATTCTACATTTTGATATCAAGCCTCATAATATTCTTCTTGATGAGAACTTCATCCCAAAAGTTTCTGATTGGGCTAGCAAAACTGTATCCTCCAGATGATAGCATAGTTTCTTTGACTGCTGCAAGAGGAACACTAGGATATATGGCCCCAGAGTTGTTCTATAAGAACATTGGAGGCATCTCCTATAAAGCTGATGTTTATAGTTTCGGCACGTTATTATTGGAAATGGCAAGCAGAAGAAAGAACTTTAATGAATCTACTGACCACTCAAGCCAAATTTACTTTCCAACTTGGGTCTATGACCAACTTTGCGAAGGAAATGACATAGTAATGGAAAATGCAACGGAGGGGGAGAAGGAAAAAATTAAGAAGATGATCATAGTTGCATTATGGTGCATACAAATGAAGCCTAGTGATCGACCTTCAATGAATAAAGCTGTAGAAATGCTTGAAGGAGGAGTTGAATACTTGCAAATGCCTTCCAAGCCTTTCCTATCATCACAAGGGGATGTAGGAGACAACTTAAATCCAACTTGCTCATCAGTTCAATCAAGTGAATCAAGTCAATCAAGTGAATCAAATCAATCAAGTGAATCAAATCAATTAGCTCAATTTAAATGCAAAGCATTTGATAAAGTTGATTTATATGGGATTGTTTTAGGAATTTTAGGTGTTGGCTAATTCCTCAAGAAGTTTTCTTGTAATCTCTACAAAAGTTTACTTGTAATGACAAAGTTTTAAGGTTATTGTTTTCAATGTCATTTGTAATCATGTGGTGTAATCAAAGATAAAGTCTAATAAATACTATCACTATGCAAGTCTAGAGATTTTTGGTAAAGAGAAATCAAGATTGATCAATTGAAATCAAGTCGTTTAAAAATTTGATGAACCAAAAGTTCACCTGATGTTCTTATGATACTTCCTTTCACCCTCAAATAGCTTTCTAAATAGTTATTAAATTCACTAAAAACTTTGTTACTTAATTGATATTTTCTTAAGTTTCCAATGAAAATATCTAGAGTATTAATTCCCTTCTCATCACCTTTTCAAATTTTGAAAAGAAATAAAAAATAATGTGTCCCAAATAGCTTAATTGGAAAGAATTCATATTCTCAAATAAGCGACTTAAATTTGAATCTTGCTTACACCAAACAAATTGGTGTCTTTTTTATGAACCTATATTATCCCCCCCCTCCAAAGTATCAATCATTAAAAAAATTAGATTAATAAATTCATCTTTAAAATTGGTTCATATCAAGTTTGGGTCTTTGGAAAAAGATAAGGAAGTTTCATTTATTCAATTCTGTTAACATTATTTCAAGGGAAACCAATAGATAGTATGAAATTCCATGAGGAGGAGAAAATAGAAGAGAAGAAAAAGATCTACTATGTATTGATTGAACATGACAAAGTGGCCAAAATGTTCCCATTCCATTTGTCATATATTAAATTATCATGGACTCAGTGAAGTTTTAGTCAATGCCGTGCACATCATGGGATCTAGTGACATTTTAATGTAACATTGATAATTATTTGAAAAATAATGTAACTTTGAGGCATGTTAAAAATTATTTCTTTAAATTGATAATTTTCCAATCCTAAGGAGTTTGTTATCCAATTATTTAAGGAAAAAAAAAATCACGCACACATGTCCAAATACACTACACATGCGCACATGTCCTTAAAATGTCCATAAAATTTCTAAAATTAAAAGTGTTCTGAAAAATATATGTCCATAAATTTTCAAAATTATTTTATTTGTTAGTATTTGTGTTAGTTTATATTTTCAAAAGACTTTGGAAATTTTTCAAGATGAAACAAGTCCTAAAACACAAACTCACACCCTTTATAACAGAAACAATCTACACAGAATCTTTTAACAATTATTACCTTTTTTTTATTTTTAAAAAAAACGAATAATTAATTAGCCATTTCAGTTGAAGCAAAATATGTAAGATAATTCTTTCTTTCTTTTCATTCTTCCTATGTATCCTTCTTAGGTTGCTGATTTTGCCCTAGATAGGGCATATACAGAACACTTAATTGGGTATAAAAACAATCAATTTGACAATACGGCTATTCAAGCATGGGTGTCCAATCGCAATATACAGAGTTTAGAGAAGATATATAATTTGTATGGGACAGAGGATTTATGTTCAATTAGTTTACCTAGACTAGTATATATGTTCTAATCATAAAATTATAAATTATAAATAAATAAAAGACCAGTAAATATGTTCTAGTTGGTAGTTTTTGTTTTTTGTTTTTTTTGTTTTTAATGGAAATGTTCTAGCTAGTTGGTAGTTGATTGAAGAAGATATGGTTCTCAATTACCACAATGACCATTGACGTTTGAAGAAGATATGGTCTTTTAAGACATACATTAACCATCTATTTTAAAGTAAAAAAAAAAATTGTCAAATCATCAGTTAGTTACTTTTTCAATTTTTTATAAATTTTTTTTTAAAATAGTTTATTAACAAATGCTCTTAAGACATACATTAATAAAACCTTTCAATAATTAAGAAAAGTGTACACGTAGAGACACTCATCGATTAGACATTTAGAATTTAGAAAGGACATCGTTCAAATGAAAGAGAAAAATTATTTGTTGACTAGAAAAATCAGCACCCCCTGCAGCTAGCAAGTCAGTCCTCTATCTAATTTCGCACATGGTATGATTAATTCTGTCTTTTTTAGGTGGTGGCGAGTCAGTCTTCTCTGCATATAGCCAAACTCTCTCGTGATTTTAGGTCAGCAATCAAGGATATATACAATGTATGCTAACAGATGTGATCACAGTTACTAACTATAAGCATGCTAGAGCGAGTTCAAATATAAGTTCATGTCAAATAATTTATCAAGATGACGCATGCATGGGCTAACGCCAAGAAATTTTTGTTGTGTTCTTGATGTTGATATTATCCCACTACCACGAACTTTCATTCATCTTTTTCAGTGGAAACTACTTGTTACTTTCTTGTGGAAGATAATAAACTTTTTGCAAAAATGCAAAACTAATCTTTAACTTTCAGTCTTTTTAATTTTAGTTTTTTAATTTTTAGTTTTGTCATTTTAGTTCTCTAACTTCTAATTGTTGTCAATTCGATATTTTGTTAACCATTTGTTAAGTGTTTTTGTTAAATTGTTAAATGAGCAAAACGAAGCCGTTTTGTTTTTTTTTTTTTTTTTTTTTTTTTTTTTTTTTTTTTGGTTGTAATTAAAAGAAATTAAAAAAAATTTATTAAAAAAAAAAATTGAAGAAAGGAAAACTCTGTCTGTCTGGATAGAACAGAGCAAAGAGAACATGAAGAAAGGAAAGGAACTCACATGCTTGATCGATTTCTGGATGCAAGAGATTGTGAAGGAGTTAACAACGTGCGTGTACTTCATTTGCGGTATCTAGTCGGCGGAGCTCTGTACCTTAGAATCTCACGCGCCACCGTGTGCGTGTACTTCATTTGCGCTATCTGGTCGCCAGTTATCAAAGAATTGGACTTCGGCAACCATATCAACTTGACTTCTTCACGCACTTTCGCCAAAACCTCCAGATGCGAGTCAAGGAGAGTCACGGCCCAGAGGAGTGATGAAATGGAAGCGTCCTGAGCAGCGAAGAGAAAGTCGAAGAGGTAGCTTCCGATTTCAACGTTGCTGGTGTTTGGCAGTGGCGGCGTCGTGGTTTCGCTGGATTCAGATAAAGCTGTTAACTTCTTCACAATCTCTTGCATCCAGAAATCGATCAAGCACGTGGGTTCTTTTCCTTTCTTCACGTTCTCTTTGCTCTGTTCTATGCAGACAGATTCTTCAACTTTTTTTTTTTTTTTTTTTCTTTTAATTACAAAAATTTAAAAGAAGTTCATATTAAAGAAGTTTTCTAGTATGTACCAGTGCAAAAAATTCCTCTCTACCTCCAATGGCAAGAGGATTAGCGTTCAGTATAGGACTCAAGACCCTTATTGCTCTTGTACTAGTCCATGAAACTTGGAGTGCTACTGCTAAGGTTAATCATTATCCCCCTTCTTCCTTTGGCAAAACCCCCAACATAAGCTTTCCTTATCGATTGAAGAGCGATCCAGAAATCTGCTGGGACTCAAGGTATGAACTATCATGTGAGAACAATTGAACGGTGTTGCACTTATTTGCTGGAAAATACAACGTACAAAAAATCAATTACAATAACTACACAATCAGGGTTGCAGACTCTAGTATACACGATGACAATTACTTCTGCACCCCGAGTTATAACTTATATCACTATAGGCGAAAATGGCCCACTATTACTAATTCCCGAAAAAATTAGCAATATATCACTTTTTTGAAAATATGTAGAGATCTACCACCTTTTTTGAAATTCGAGTTTGCCATAAAACTTGAATTCTAAAAATTCGAGTTCTTTGAACAAATGTACTCAGAAAAATTTTGAAAATTTTTTATGGTACTCGAGTTCATGGAACTGGAGTACCATAAAAAATTTTCAAAATTTTTCCATGGTATTCGAGTTCCATAAACTTGAGTACTATGGGAAACTCGATTCCACTACACTCGAATACCCAAAAAGTGGTAGATCCCTGCGTATTTTCAAAACAGTGGTAGATTGCAACATAGTTTGCAAAAAGGTACTATTTGGCTATTTTCGCCTATCACTATAATTTCAGTAATTGATATGACTCTGTATATACCACATATCAGCTGAAGAAAGAGTTGGTATCGGTGGAGTACGGAGCTCAAGAATCCTGAACTATCATGGAGTTTGGTTTTCATGAGCTGTGATAAACCGATGAATTCTCCTTACTATTTGGACACTTCTACTTGCATCAACAACTCTTCTAATTATATACTATCTCATTCCAAGAGGTATAGATATGTTAAAGTTGGTAAAACGAATGCAAACGAAGTGGCGGACTCGTGCTGAGCAGATAATATAACTCGGACATCGTGGCAAAGAAATGATGAACCAAATGTATCCTGTAAAGATGTCCACAATGAATTGGTATATGGTTTTGAGATTTCATGCATGGCTCTGAGGTAATTGTAAAAGTATTTGTGGAAGACAGTACTAGTGTTGCTATCTCAATGACACAAACCATGTTCAGTGCTACGGCAAGATCAATGGTGGGTAAATAATGCGATAAAGGCCATAACACTTTTCCTTTTCTAATTTACATATACATGTTCACCATTATTTTCCTTTTGCACCTCTTTCACACTGTCACTAATCATTGTATTTTCTCCAAAAGCTTATGATATTATTTTTCTTTGTCAAATCAGGGTTCATGCCCATTGTCATGCCCCAAACCCAAAAGGATCCAAAGCATGAAAAACTGAGCCTTAAAAGAGATATTGTAGGGGATTTTTTTTTTTGGATAAAGATAAATAAACATTGTGAACTCTCCACAATGTAAGTCAGAGTTCTATGAGACATTTACAAACAATACAAATAACAAATGATGCCTCCAAATATACACGAAATTCCAAAACTCCAAATGGATCAACATATAATCACAATTCTTCCTAGGATGGGCAACCTCAACGACAGAATCTAGGCCTACTATGCTCAAGGCTAACAAATCTCAAGAGCCAACCTTCGATAGAATTAGTTATGGCCTCGATAAATTTAGTAAGTTGAGTCACCAACCAATCATAGCATAAATCTCTCAATTAGCATAATGCTCCAATCACCACCGATAAAACAAGCTCCATGCCCAAGGTATAGCAAATTTATTTGAAAAGCTATTGGAGAGTGGGATGAGCTAAAACCCAGTAAGTAGTATAATTAATGGGGGTGGGGGAAATGCAAGTTTCATGATGATAAACAGTTTACAAAGTATGTTTTAATTTGGGAAAATTCTAACTGAATACTGGAAGATCATTTCCATAATAGTATGACAAGAATGATTAAATAATGGAACACAAAGTTTCTCAAAGTAAATACCTTAAAACTATATACCATAATCTGTGAGCGGTAACAATATAGTTTCCAAAGCCATAAAATCTAACATACAGTAATTTATCACAAAGATACCACACTATCACATAGATTGGTCAGGGGATCCACCCATCCACAACTGGCATGATATTGTCTTCTCTGGTATGTAGACTTTTGGCCCCATGAACAGCAGCCTCACCCATACCCTCAAGGTTTTTCTCTCTCCCCATGGGCAGCAGAGAAAGCGTGTCAAATAGGACCTCTCTTGCACGCGGTCTCTTGGCCCCATGGGCAGCAGTCTCACCCACACACAATCAAGGAACCTCTTCCCCTCATGGGCAACAGGAAAGAACACATCATCCAAAGTAAAAGGGCGCTGACCTGGATTTGATTCTGTTGTCACAAAGACTATAGAAACCAAATCGGATGATCACCGGAAAATCACACATGGCATGGTGTTAAAACCACATAAAGCTCACAGGTTACATATACTTTGAAACATACAGTTTATATCTAGGTAATTTCAGAAAAATCTTAAATAATCTAACTTCCACAATGTTTGTAAGGTTTTCAACTTCATTTTTGTCAAGAGATTTTCTATCAATTCCCCACATAACAAAACAAGATAAGCATCTTTAAATTTTCTAATATACCATAAAATCCATGATTTCCTTATCAAAGATTAAATAAAAGATGCTCATTTTTCCATATCAACAATTCATGCATTTCCCCAATTGCAATACCAAATATGATGCATTTTCATATATAATCATATATATATATATATATATATATATATATATTAAGGTTACAACACAATAGTTTTTAGGATCCATAGGTAGTTTCCAAAAGCGTGTCTAACCCAAAAACAACATTTATGCAACATGATTATTTTTCAAAAATCCCATTAAAAAGCTACTTACCTTAGCAATCCAATCCAAATTTACCTCAATTAGGCACCGCATTCAACCAATCAAGTTACTAGTTCCATCACCAAGTACCTTGGAACCTAGAAACACAAGTATCGAGCCTATTAATAACAAGGCCTACTACAAAATTACGCTATCAAATTTGTCCCAATAAATCATAAAGAATTCCCTCAAAAATCAAACCTAAGGCCCTAAAGCCTAGCTTGACCATCCCAAGACAAGTACCCCTACCCAAATGGGAACCAAACAAGCATACAAGAAACTTATAGGTTTACAACACAACCAAAGCCTTTAATTTTGCTTCAGCAAATGATGTCCATTTACCAACTTGATACAACGTATGTCACTACCAAACTATGATAAAATTAGCCAAAGTAAAACACTTGTCATAGAAAGCACATATGAACTTACAAGCAACACAACAAAAGCTTGGAGTAAATTCCTTAAAGTCTCAGCATCTTAATTACACTTTCAAATAACTTCCAACAGGTCAGCCCTTTTTATAAAATTCGTTTGGTCCACTTAGTTTTATCCAAAAAGCTTGAAATTAAATAGGGAGAAGCCTTTATATGTCTAGTATGTACCACCAAATATTCAGCTCAAAATGATTTTTCTATAATTTATTAAAAATCATGTAATTCAGCATACTCAAATCTGTCAGGGACAGATTTACAGTCCCAAAAGAGAAATCATTATAATTATTATACTAGCCCAAATGCTTTGAGACTTGAATTAGGTAAAAGATATGTGTATTAGGTTTCATTATAGCCATCTTAGGCTTCCAGATTCAATCTATGGTAGTTATTATGAACTTTTAACTACAATGTGTGCAGAGTTTCTACATAAAACAAATTGGGTATTAAATATGGTCAAATGGTATTTTTGAACACCAAACTTCATATCCCCTTTCGAGAAATATCATATGCTCATTCTCAACAAACCATTTTATCATTGATACTATACATAAATAACAGAATTTTAAGAAATTAACACAACAAGCGACCACAAAACAAAGTTTAGCAAACTCATATAAAACCATAAATCGTACAAAACTAAAAAAAATCTCACACAACCCATATTTGAAGCTTGCATTACCCACTTTTTAAACATCCTCAAGAAGAAATACCCATATCAAAATATTATCCCCACCTAAGAGATTGACTCTACACAAGCTTTAGACCATAACCAAAACAATAAGGAGATCCAAGAAAATTTCACCTTTACACAACTGTTTCAGCAACTCAAGGGGAACACTTGCTGCCTCCATTAAAATGGAGCAGTGCTGGTGTGGTTTAGGTTGCTTTAAGTGGTGATAATGGGTGGTTGTGAGTAGAGGAAGCTTGCAATGGGTCGGCCATGAGGTGGAGAAAACAAGAAGAGAAGAAGAAGCTAGAGAATAACACAAGAAGAGGGAGAGAATCATGTGGATTCAAGGAGGGGTGGGGGAGGGGGGGGGGGGTAATTTGCCCCCTAGCATAGTGGTGGGCAAGAATATTATAAGTTAGCGTGCGAGTTGAAAGATTTTTGAAAGTAGCATCTCGAGTTTCCAAATCTCGAGTCTACAAGACTCGAGTTTCCCTTGAGGATGTGGCAGTTTTAGGCCACATGGATCTCAAGTCTATAAGACTCGAGTTATGTCTCGAGTTTCCAAAACTTGATTTCTTATGAAATAGAGTCAAAAAGCGTGCCACACTGCCACAACGAATTGGCACCTCACTGATCTCGAGTCTGCAAGACTTGATATCTACTGGAATAAAATCAAGTAGGTGCCCAATCTTTTGGTAATGGTGATTAAAAAAAATTGGAATGAGGATTCATTAATGATGACTCAATGCATGAATATGAAGTATGAAAAATATGGTTTATCTTTCAAGAATTGTTGTTGAAATATATCTGCACTATTTTCCTATTTTTGTTTCTGGTTTGTTGCTTCTATGTGGTTTAGGTGCTACCTGCATGTCTGCCGCCGATGGGTTTTCTACTGCCGATGAGATGCGCTTGTCTCCGGTAGAGTGAGGGTTTGGGGTTTGTATGTTTGGGTGTGAAGGAGAATGAAGTGAGAGTTTGAAATAAAAGTTGAGTCTATGCTTGAAATATGATTACAAATCGAGTATTAGAAACTTGATTTCAACGTGTCTCCACATGGAAAAAAGTCCACATTAGATGTTTGGTAGCTCAGGATCTCGAGTATTAGAAACTGAATTTCTACTCGAAATCAAGTTTTAAAAACTCGAGATGCTACTTTTCCACTTTGTTTTGAAACTGGGCAACTAACGAAATCCTTAGCAATCTAATGTTAAATGAGAGAGAAAAAAAAAAAAAAAAAAAAAAAAAAATTCAAGGAGGGGGCTGTGTTGATTGTGGACCATTAACTACAAATATCTTGAGGAGGCATTTACCACTTTACCCTTAATTTTCTTCAGTTCCTTGATTTTCACCAAGCTCATTACCACAAATCACATAAATGCCATTATATGCTTTAGATATTCAAAAGACCTTTGCAAAAAAATAATTAACCACCTTAAAGAAAAAAATTAAAATTCACTTGAGATATTATGCACATCTAAATTTTCTTAAGAAAAAGGCTTGGGGTGTTACAGCCATACTGAAAGCTTGTATTGGCATCATGAAAAATATATAAGATATATAAGCAGAGGTACTGAGGTAAGGAATCGGATAATATCGACTAGGACTATGAAAATATATAGAGTTGCACAAGTTGTTTTTGTTTTGACTATTGAAATTCTTGTTTATTGAGACTTGAGATGGCTTTAATCAAATCTCAAGCCAAGTTGAAGCACAAATTACTAGGAATAATTATCTGAAGTATTGAATATATGTATACTCCCTGCATATATATAGAATGTGAACCGTAGAGTCGTTGAACTTTGTTATTACTATTGATGCATGAGATTCTTTCTCATCTACCATGCATAGAGAAAAATATTTAGGCGTGACACAATTGATAGTGTTAAAAGTTTAGCTGTTTATGTACATTTTCTAATCTGGCCTTTAACTTCTTTTGATTTTAATCGATTTTCTTTTCTTCAGTTTCTTTAACTTCCTCTTTCTTTTTGCAAAATCATTTCTTTTAAAAAGAAGGATGAAGAATAATTGGCCGACAGTTACACAATTCTCTTTTTAGTTCAAATCAGTGTGAATTTAATTAGATTTAATCCTATTGTTTGAAAAGTTTCAATTAAAGTCCTACATTTTTTAAATTGTTTCAATTTGTCCCTCAAAAAGATCATTGTCAACTAAATGTTCTGAAGAATCAAATAAGTTGCACATAAAGACCCGTCAAACATCAACACAAAGTGATATTTTATTCGCAGAAAAAAAAAAAAAAAAAAAAAAAAAAAAAAAAAAAAAAAAAAAACCTCACAAAATGATCAGATCGTCATTAGATTGCATTTATTTGCTAGGATTATTTAAAATAATTTTGAAAGTTCTTTTGCGCTAAATGTTATATATGATTCACATGGAAGCATTTGTGATATCTATATACGTTTTAAATATAAATTAGATGAATTTCCCTTAGTTTTTGTTAACAATAATTCAATGAGGGGGCCTAATGAATTGATTTAAAAAGTTTATTGTTTCAATTACAATTTTAAATTTTGTATATTTAATTTGAAACCAACCCCAAAAATAGGAGAAATTATGTAAGTTATCACAAATAATTTAGTAGTGGAGACAAGATAAAGATACTACACTTGAAACAAAGCCTATTCAAGTTATTAATAAAAAGAATTTAGCATGCAGTGATACACTTTGCAGCGAAAGGAAGCAGCTAGTTGATAACTCGTTTCTAATGGGTTTTTCAATTATGATCCTGCAGTGATACACCTTGCAGAAAAATTTTTATTTGGGACTCCATTTGTGGTCGCATTTTTAATTTATAAATGGTGTAGGAGGAATTTATCAACATATGACGCAATTGAAGATTTTTTGCAAAGCCACAATAACCTCATGCCCATAAGGTACTCCTACCCAGAAATTAGGAAGATGACCAATGGTTTCACGGAGAAATTGGGAGAAGGAGGCTTTGCCATTGTATTTAAAGAAAAGCTTCGAAGTGGTCATCTTGTAGCTATAAAGATGTTGGATAAGTCCAAAGCCAACGGTCAAGACTTTGTTGGTGAAGTTGCAACAATTGGAAGGATTCCCCACATAAATGTTGTGCAACTTATTGGCTTTTGTGTTGAGGGACCAAAGTGTGCACTTATATATGAATTCATGCCTAATGTTTCTCTTGACAAATACGTTTTTTCTCAAGAAGGAAGTATCCCCTTAAGTATTGAGAAAATATATGAGATTTCTCTTGGAGTAGGTCGTGGAATTGAATATCTACATCAAGGATGTGACATGCAAATTCTACATTTTGATATCAAGCCTCATAACATTCTTCTTGATGAGAACTTCACCCCAAAAGTTTCTAATTTGGGCTTGCCAAACTTTATCCTCCAGATTATAGCATAGTTTCTTTGACTCTTGCAAGAGGAACACTAGGATATATGGCTCTAGAGTTGTTCTAGAAGAACATTGGAGGCATCTCTTATAAAGCTGATGTTTTATAGTTTTGGCATGTTATTGTTGGAAATGGCAAGTAGAAGAAAGAACTTTAATGCATTTGTAGACCAAATTTAATTCCAACTTGGGTCTATGACCAAGTTTGCGAAAGAAATGACATAGTAATGGAAGATGCTACAAAGGGGGAGAAGGAAAAAATTGAGAAGATGATCATAGTTGCATTATGGTGCATACAAATGAAGCCTAGCGATCGACCATCAATGAATAAAATTGTAGAAATGCTTGAAGGAGAAGTTGAATGTTCACAAATGCCTTCCAAGCCTTTCCTATCATCTCTAGGGGATGTAAGAGACAACTTATATCCAACTTGCTCATCAATTCAATAAGGTGAATCAAGTTAATCATCTCAATTTTAAATGCAAAGCATTTGATATGTCAGTCGGCTGATTTACATGTGAAAGTTTTAGGAATTTTAGGTATTGGTTAATTCCTCAACAAATTTTCTTGTAATCTCTACAAAAGTTTACTTGTAATGACAAAGTTTTAATGTTATTGTTTTCAATGTCATTTATAATCATGTGGTGTAATCAAAGACAAAGTCTGATAAACGCTATCACTATGCAAGTCTAGAGATTTTTGGTAAAGAGAGATCAAGATCGATCAATTGAAATCAAGTGGTTCAAAAATTTGTAGAACAAAAAGTTCGCTTGATGTTCTTATGATACTTCCTTTCACCCTTAAATATCTTTCTAAATAGTTATTGTTAGGTTCTAAGGAATTAGGAACTAATGTATTAGAACTTCAATGTGTAATGTTGGCAAACCATGATCAAAACATTTAGTCTAGATTTAGACTGCTCAAAGTGTGTTTATGTGTAACGTTGGAATCGAGTATATTGCAGGATTTATTGTGTAAATCTGCAAAGCTCGATTGATCGAAAACTAGACTCGATCGATCGAAGCTCGTGCAGATTGTTTTTCTGCTGATTTTTCCAACTCAGCCCAAGCCCATATGACGTGTAGGGTTTTATGTTTTGCTTCTAGTATAAAAAGAAAAATCCTAGCCACATTTTAAAGGTTATTGATATGTTGTGTGTATGAATCTCTTGTGAGATCTAGAGGTGTTTGCCTTCATACATACTTAGGGTTATCAAGATCAAGATTGATGTCAAGAGTTTGGTGATCGCTTCAGTTGCTGCATAAAAAGCTTAAAGAGAACACAAGTGGGAGTACTTGTGGTTGTTGTGAATCCAAGAAAGAAGTAGTCATTGGACTCGGAGCTGTCACGTGGTCGTGGTAGTAAGTTTTCTACTCGAGGTAGCAATAAGATGTTAGTGGTCTAAATCGCTATTGTAAAACTTTAATTCTTTCATAGTGGATTTGTTTTACCTTGAAGATAGGTAGGTTAAATCCTCCCCAGGTTTTTTACTGTTTGGTTTTCCTGTATTATCATATTGTTGTGTTCTTTATTTTCCGCACTATTTCAATGATATGATTTACTTGTGTTAACCTAGATTTGAATAATTTACCTAAGTTAATCACTTGGCTAAACAACTAGGTTAATCTGTTTGTGTTTAAGGGGTCTAAAAATGTACAGTTATTAAATTCATTAAAAACTTTGTTACTTAATTGATATTTTCTTGTATTTCCAACAAAAATATGTAGAGTTTTAAATCCCTTCCCATAACCTTTATCAAATTTTGAAAAGAAAAAAAAAATAATAATGAGTTTCAATTAGCTTAATTGGGAAAAATTTGTATTCTCAAATAAGCGACATACATTTGAATCTCGCTTACATCAAAATAAATTTGTGTCTTTTTTATGAACCCATAGCATCTATCATTTCCCCCCCCCCCCCCCCCACCCCCAAAAAAAAGTATATATCATTAAAAAAATTAGATTAATAAATTAATCTTTAAATTTGATTTATATCAAGTTAGGGACTTTGGAAAAAGATAAGGAAGTTTCATTTGATAACATGTTTTTAAGGGAATCCAATAGGTAATATGAAATTCCACGAGGAGGAAATAAAGAAGAGAAGAAAAAGAGCTAGTATGAAATTGACTGAACGTGAGAAAGTGGCCAAAATGTTCTTGCTCCATTTGTCATATCTTAGTTTTAGTCAATGACGAACCAATACCGTCTAGCTTAGTTGGTAGAGTGCAAGGCTCTTAACCTTGTAGTCGTGGGTTCAAGCCCCACGGTGGGCGTTCTTAATGTTTTCTTAGCAAAAAGTTTTAGCAATACCGTGCACGTCATGGGATCTAGTGACATTTTAATGTAACTTTGATAATTTATTCAAAAAATAATGTAACTTTGAGGCATGTTAAAAACTATTTCTTTAAATTAATAATTTTCCTACCCTAAGGAGTTTGTTATCCAATTATTTAAGAAATAAAAAAATCACGCACACACGCACATGTTCTAAAATTTAAAGTGTTCTAAAAAACATGTCCATAAATTTTCAAAATTGTTTTATTTGTTGGCATTTGTGTTACTTTATATTTTCAAAAGACTCTGAAAAATTTCAAGATGAAACAAGTCTTAAAACACAAACTCACACCCTTTATCACATAAACAAACTACACAAAATATTTTAACAATTATTACTTTAAAAAAAAATTTAAATAAAGAACAATACTTATTTAGCCAATTCAGTTGAAGCAGAACATGTAGGATAATTATTTCTTTTTATGATTCCTATATATCCTTTTTAAGTTGCTAATTTTGCCCTAGATAACTAGGGCATATACAGAGCACTTAGTTGGGTATAAAAACAACCAATTTGACAGTGTGACTATTCAACTAGGGTGTCCAATTGCAATATGCAAAGTTTAGAGAAGATATTTAAGGTGTATGGGACATAAGATTTATGTTCTTGTTTACCAAGACTAGTAAATATGTTCTAATAAAATTAATAATAATAAAAAAAAGACTAGTAAATATGTTCTAGTTGGTAGTTGGTTGAAGAAGATATTGTTCTCAGTGACCACAATGACCTTTGACATTTGAGATAATATAATTGTGATAATTGCAATAAGTGCACAAGTAGAGACTAATTGATTAGACACCTAGAATTTATAAAGGACCACCGTCCAAATAGAAGAGAAAAATTATTTGTTAGACTAGAAAAATTAGCACTGCCCTGCAGCTAGCAAGTCATGAGTCCTCTATTTAATTTCGCATATGGCATAATTAATAATTGGTTTAAGATCTCAATCAATAATTGCATGGTGGAATTAAAGTGGAACTAACTTTTAAGTTGTAACTTGTGCTCACGCACGGAGATGTTCGATTGTAACGGTATTATTCATGTTGTAGACAACATAACATTTGAAAGAATTAAAGCGAGACAAAAAAAGGAAAAAAATACCTTGGAGTTTTGCCAAGAATTAATGAATCGTAAATCTAACTTTGGATATGAAGCTAAATAATCAAACGAAGATATAAGATTTGAAGCAGATTTACTTCAATTAGAAGTATATAATGGTAGAGAGGCGAATCAATAATAGTAGGCTTCAAATGAGAAGCCTATCGATTGACCTACGAAGATCAAGTTTCAAAGATCTGAATTCGCTCTTAATTGACCAATTATTTGTACTGGATGTCTTTTAGCTTGGGTGCCTCCATGTCAAGCAAGTCCAACTCAATCCAATGACCATGAAGCATTCATTTTAAGTTCAATAAATTTAGAAAAACAAAAAATTTCATAACTATTTGAGGTAATGAATTTCATAATTGTCTGAGGTGACAAATTATTAATGGTGGATGATAAAAAAATAATGACAGGTACATATAAAAATCAATAATAATCAATCAACTCAATTGAAAAATTTATTGTAAAAGCTATTTTGTTTGTAGCATTATTCTTTTAACTTAGGTGTTTTTGTTTGTTAAAGTTTAGTTTCATTTCTAACATTTTCTCCACACACACACACAAAAATCATTTAGATAAGTTTATTTTTTTAATGGTACATACAAAAACCCACACAAAAAAGAAAGAACCCCACATTGGCACCCAATCATACCTGTTGGGATATTTTCATCCATGCAAAAAAATATAATATTATAATATAAACTAGCATAATATTCAAATAAATGAGATTAAAAAAAAGGAATCATTGTACAACACGACACGAGGTCCAGCTCAAAGGAGACTGATTTTTGAAGTGTAAAATCATTTCAGTGTCTAAGATGAAGACTCATCAGAAAAGCAAAAGCGGCACTCAACTCAACACATAAGACATCAAGTAAGGATTATGGATAGATACACGTGTTTTCTACATACACACATGCACTCGTATCTACATTGTTTTCAACAGACACCATATCTACATTTTGGCAGCACTTTCAACTTGTGCTCAACTTGGTGATTTTTAGATTTGGGGAGTTGGATCCATGAAATATATCAAGATGGTTAAACTAGAGCATCCTACAAGTTTCAAGAAGTCATTAATTGAAATGTACTCAAAATCTGGAGATAATAGACAATGCTCGTGGAGTATTTCATGACACATATATAAGCAAAAGATGTAGTCTCATAGAATGCAATGAACCAAGGACTTGCTCTACATGGCCTTGGTGAGGGGACTTTGGCTCAATTCCATCAGATGCTAGACAGCCAGATTATATAACCTTTATGAGGACAATATACGGAATAAGCCCTATGTTGGAGTAATATGGATGCATGTTTGATCTTTTATGTAGAGCAGGGCTTTTGAAGGAAGCTATAGATCTCATAAAAATAAAAAAAATAAAAAATAAAAAAACAAAAAACAAATGCCCATTGTGGGGCCCAATAATTTATGGGCCAAGCCTATTTGCCCGTAGAGAGTCCGAAGGCCCAAGCCGAGGAGAACCATGGCCCAAGCTCTATGATACAGAGCACCAAATAGTTTTGGGATCCAGCCGAGGACAATCCAGTCCTCGGCAGATTCAGAATCCCAACGGAAAAGAGGGGTAAAACGGGTATAGGGCCAAACTTAAAAGAGAATCTAAGAGTATCCGGGAAAGCTGCTCTCATTGCCATTCAATGCCCTGCCCCTGACAGAGCCGTACTCTTCAGCTTTATCAACCATCCCCAACAATTCTGGGATTGGACTGATGGGACAAATGTCAGTCTTGTAAAGGTTGACCCTACACGTGGACGAAGGACAGCGAACGCAGGCTAGTATAAAAGAAGAAGTAAGTGAATCTGGTAAGGGGCTCTGATCCTACGGAAAAAAGAGGAAGACTCCATGAATGAGAACGCCGGAACAGCCCATGCACATAACAGAGAAAATCCACCGTCGGGTAACCGGGATCAGACCTCAATGGTCCTCGGACCAATTCCGAGGAGCCCATTCTCATAGGGCGTGACGCCGTAGGGCTTAAACGTTCAGGCCCAATCCCTTTTTTCTACAGGAATCCTTCTAAAATCCAGACCGGAACATCGCCCCGTGACCAAAGCCAAGCTTTTCAAGCCCACTCTCTACAAATCATATTGTGAGGGATCTTTCCTGTGCGAGCCCAACAACATTATTGGGCCGCAACGGAATCGTAACCCTACAATTGGCGCCGTCTGTGGGAAAGCATGCGCGTTGGCGCAGGTGGCAGTGGAGTCAACTCTCTAGTAAGCAAAGATTCACGGAGCTTCCTCCGTCTCCGGCGACATGCAGTTGTTGTGCCAACATAAACTTCTGCTAGGGGCTGCGCCTTGCAGTGCCAATGGCGCGGGCGACCCTAGGGGCTCTTGGCCTCAAGCCAGCTCTCCCCGCCCTGATCTAGGGGCTTACGTTTGAAAAATAAATGAACAAAAAACAAATCTCATAAGTTTTGGACAGAACCAAGGCCTTGTATGGTCCTCGGACTCAAGCCTATGGGGAAACCAAGTACAGAAGAGAAAAATCATAAGTTTTGGACAGAACCAAGGCCTTGTATGGTCCTCGGACTCAAGCCTATGGGGAAACCAAGTACAAGAGAAAAATCATAAGTTTTGGACAGAACCAAGGCCTTACATGGTCCCCGAACCCAAGCCTATGGGGAAACCAAGTACAAAAAACAAATCTCATAAGTTTTGGACAGAACCAAGGCCATGTATGGTCCTCGGACTCAAGCCTATGGGGAAACCAAGTACAAAAAACAAATCTCATAAGTTTTGGACAGAACCAAGGCCTTGCATGGTCCTCGGACTCAAGCCTATGGGGAAACCAAGTACAGAAGAGAAAAATCATAAGTTTTGGACAGAACCAAGGCCTTGCATGGTCCCCGGACCCAAGCCTATGGGGAAACCAAGTACAAAAAACAAATCTCATAAGTTTTGGACAGAACCAAGGCCTTGCATGGTCCTCGGACTCAAGCCTATGGGGAAACCAAGTACAGAAGAGAAAAATCATAAGTTTTGGACAGAACCAAGGCCTTGCATGGTCCCCGGACCCAAGCCTATGGGGAAACCAAGTACAAAAAACAAATCTCATAAGTTTTGGACAGAACCAAGGCCTTGTATGGTCCTCGGACTCAAGCCTATGGGGAAACCAAGTACAGAAGAGAAAAATCATAAGTTTTGGACAGAACCAAGGCCTTGCATGGTCCCCGGACCCAAGCCTATGGGGAAACCAAGTACAAAAAACAAATCTCATAAGTTTTGGACAGAACCAAGGCCTTGTATGGTCCTCGGACTCAAGCCTATGGGGAAACCAAGTACAGAAGAGAAAAATCATAAGTTTTGGACAGAACCAAGGCCTTGCATGGTCCCCGGACCCAAGCCTATGGGGAAACCAAGTACAAAAAACAAATCTCATAAGTTTTGGACAGAACCAAGGCCTTGTATGGTCCTCGGACTCAAGCCTATGGGGAAACCAAGTACAGAAGAGAAAAATCATAAGTTTTGGACAGAACCAAGGCCTTGTATGGTCCTCGGACTCAAGCCTATGGGGAAACCAAGTACAGGAGAAAAATCATAAGTTTTGGACAGAACCAAGGCCTTGCATGGTCCCCGGACCCAAGCCTATGGGGAAACCAAGTACAAAAAACAAATCTCATAAGTTTTGGACAGAACCAAGGCCTTGTATGGTCCTCGGACTCAAGCCTATGGGGAAACCAAGTACAGAAGAGAAAAATCATAAGTTTTGGACAGAACCAAGGCCTTGCATGGTCCCCGGACCCAAGCCTATGGGGAAACCAAGTACAAAAAACAAATCTCATAAGTTTTGGACAGAACCAAGGCCTTGTATGGTCCTCGGACTCAAGCCTATGGGGAAACCAAGTACAGAAGAGAAAAATCATAAGTTTTGGACAGAACCAAGGCCTTGCATGGTCCCCGGACCCAAGCCTATGGGGAAACCAAGTACAAAAAACAAATCTCATAAGTTTTGGACAGAACCAAGGCCTTGTATGGTCCTCGGACTCAAGCCTATGGGGAAACCAAGTACAGGAGAAAAATCATAAGTTTTGGACAGAACCAAGGCCTTGCATGGTCCCCGGACCCAAGCCTATGGGGAAACCAAGTACAAAAAACAAATCTCATAAGTTTTGGACAGAACCAAGGCCTTGTATGGTCCTCGGACTCAGGCCTATGGGGAAACCAAGTACAGAAGAGAAAAATCATAAGTTTTGGACAGAACCAAGGCCTTGTACGGTCCTCGGACTCAAGCCTATGGGGAAACCAACTACTTGTAAGGAAAAACTACATTACATGGGATTCGGGATTTATCCGAGGAAGACTCTCCACTAACAATTGGGTTAGTTCCTGAATTGCGAGGATTCTCAAGTCTGCTTTCGGATCTGCAGCACCAAAAGGATCGATGCAAAATAGGGCAATATGTCGCCTGAAAAACAACCTGAGTTCTCTACCGCTCAGTCAACTCCTCGGATGGACTATTTAGAGATTATCATTCTCGGACGGTATTCTCGCACTTATCACAGAATATTCAATTGTTACCTCTGTTAGTTTCCTAAATTCAACTTAAATTATCGTCGTAATGCTTGGTAGTGTTGGTAAATTAGAACTAGTTGGATTATGTTTCAAGGTTTCCCGCTCTAAGTATCATTGAAGAAACACACACATGGGGCACCCCCTTTCACAAAGTAATGTTGCAGAAAGAATAGTATTCAGAACAAGTAAATAAATTCCCCTTTTTACTAAAACAAAGAAACAGTACAGCATACAACGAAAAGCTGAAATCAACTTATGTTAAAGCTCACTACATAATAGAAAGGAAAGACACAAGAGAATAAGATAAAGCCGAGGAGGTAGCACAGAGGAGAGGTTGGCTACTGCTTCAAGACCTCGTTCTACCTCAGTGCTTTTGCATGTCCATAACTCAGGCAGCAAAAGAACCCAACTTAAGCCTCACACCGCTGAAGGAAAGGTGCAGGAAGCCGGGAGTTGAAGGGCCTTCATCAAAAATTTGCCTGCAACAAGGCAGAGGCGCTGGTGGCGGAGAATCTTTCTTCTGACACACCAAAATTCTGGCATGAACAGAACCTGTTTCGGATTTTGACTAAAAGAGGGAGAAACACCCTCTCCCCTCTGTCGAAATGGAATATTCTCTTGAATTTATGCCTTCTTTGCCCGTACATCACTCTTTTGAGTCTCAGGAGGACATGGCGCCTCCGCGGCGGAGAGAGTTCTTTTTCCCCAACCCTCGCCTCAAACATGATTTACTAAGGGAGGAAGCTGAAGGAGGAAGCTGAAGAACTTGTGCTTAGGTAAAGCAACTTGCTCTCTTATTTATTTGAAAAGATAAAGTGATGGCATTTAAATCACGCAGCTTCCCAAGGAACGCTACAGACAAAACGTCTCCGGCTCGATTTCCAACACCACCTGCAACCATAAGATTAAAGGAGCCTCGTAAAGGCGCACCTCGAATACTGGGACGCCAAAAAGCACCGCGTGACCAAAGACTACGGAAATACCTCTTAATTTGTGGGCCTAGTAAATTCACGGCCCAGGCCCGTTCTGTATGGGGACCCAGGTACTACGGCCCACGCCAAGGAGTAGTCGTTGCTGAGGACAACCTCCTATTCGGCACCTTGTGAAATACCGGAGAAAAGGGAGAAAAGTTTTGGACAGAACCAAGGCCTTGCATGGTCCTCGGACTCAAGCCTATGGGGAAACCAAGTACAAATAAGATATCTTAAAAGTTTTGGACAGACTCAAGGCCTTGCATGGTCCTCGGACTCAAGCCAATGAGAAGACCAAGTACAAATAAGATATCTTATAAGTTTTGGACAGAACCAAGGCCTTGCATAGTCCTCGGACTCAAGCCTATGGGGAAACCAAGTACAAAAAAGAAATATCAGAAGTTTCGGACAGACTCAAGGCCTTGCATGGTCCTCGGACTCAAGCCTATGGGGAAACCAACTACTCGGATGTAGAATGTCCTCGGCTCAAATACTGTAATATGTTAAGGCCAATAAAAGTGCTCGGATGATGGCGAGACGCTCCACTATTTGGTAGACTAAGGGGACTGTTCATTTTTGCGGGTGATATGTCTCCAAATGATTATTTTCTACACCTCATAAAGCATCCAGTTCTAATCTTGGCATTGTTTCGGACAAGTATCGTTACTCAGGTACACATTGCTATGACAAATAATTTTACTAAAATCATGATGACATCTTTTATTAGCAAATATGTTGGCCTTAGTCGTCATTGATTCAAGTGTTATATTATTGTGCCGAGCAGCGCTTACAAATTTATAAAAACATAGAGACAGAACAGGCAAAATGAAATAATAACCATTTTTATTAATATGAAAAATTATTACAACGTACAAAAAAGGGCTTCAACAAGCCTATACAAAAGAGGGGCTGCCGAAGCAACACTAACATCCGCAGTACAGAGAAATAAACGGTCAGGCGCCTTTTAAACTCGTCTTCGAAGTCTCTCCAATCTCTGCCTCATTGTTGCTCATATTGAGAGAAGAACCCTCTTTAAAAAAAAAATGAAGGAGAAGGAAATAGTAAGGAAGAAATCAATGAAGAAGATGGAGGAGACGAATGAAGAAGATGGAGGACATGAGTAAGAGAAGGAGGAGAAGAAGAGGGGAAGAGATGAAAAGAAAGAGAGAGGAGCAAAAGAGGGAGAAGGACAGCACCAGGACGGAGCTGGTGCTGGGAAGACTAGGAGAGGAAGGCGGAGGAGGGCACCAGTGAACAAAGAGAGGAAGAAGCAGAAGCACTTAGCCCCTGCCTCAGCCCTGACTCCTAACACACTGGTGCCATGTTAGGTATGCTCGTGAGGAGCCGGGTGGTGCTGATAGTGGGCGTTCTCGACTCAGTCACGCCGAAGGTTTGACGTGACGAGCCCCTGCTTCGGATTTTGGCTGAAAGGGAGGCGGGACGAATCTTAAGTCTGCGCCACCCTTGCCCTGACCGAGCCATTTCGAGTTTAATTAGAACATGGTGTTTTGAGGAGGGGCATGGTTCCTTCATCACTCGTTATGGTGGACGTATACTGATATGGTGTATAACAATCGGGTTAAGCAAACGCTAATGGAAGCTATGGGTTTCAGATCTCAGAAGGATGGAAGGGAGTTTGCACGAAAGTGATGGCCTCCTGCTTGCCTTCTTATAGGAAGGGCAAAACGGGGGGTATTAAATTCATTTAGGTTCCCAAAAGAATCTGAAGAAAAGAGATGCGTCCGTTCCACTTTCCCATCTCATCAGATGAGCCGCCGGACATAAATGAGCCTCGTAAAGGGAAGTCATTAAAGGCGCGTCATGGACAGCCAAGCGGCAGGAGTAGATCACGAGCAGATTAAAGAGAATACCTTGTAAACCGGCGGGCTTCCTGGACAAGTGGAAAACCGCCCACATTAATGCAGGGCTGAACTAAATAAGCCATACTGAAGGCCCGGGTTTGCCAAAACCCTCCTTTCCAACCCAGAAGTCGGATAGCAGGGTTTTGAGGGGCTATTGTGGGGCCCAATAATTTATGGGCCAAGCCTATTTGCCCGTAGAGAGTCCGAAGGCTCAAGCCGAGGAGAACCATGGCCCAAGCTCTATGATACAGAGCACCAAATAGTTTTGGGATCCAGCCGAGGACAATCCAGTCCTCGACAGATCCAAAATCCCAACGGAAAAGAGGGGTAAAACGGGTATAGGGCCAAACTTAAAAGAGAATCTAAGAGTATCCGGGAAAGCTGCTCTCATTGCCATTCAATGCCCTGCCCCTGACAGAGCCGTACTCTTCAGTTTTATCAATCATCCCCAACAATTCTGGGATTGGACTGATGGGACAAATGTCAGTCTTGTAAAGGTTGACCCTACACGTGGACGAAGGACAGCGAACGCAGGCTAGTATAAAAGAAGAAGTAAGTGAATCTGGTAAGGGGCTCTGATCCTACGGAAAAAAGAGGAAGACTCAATGAATGAGAACGCCGGAACAGCCCATGCACATAACAGAGAAAATCCACCGTCGGGTAACCGGGATCAGACCTCAATGGTCCTCGGACCAATTCCGAAGAGCCCATTCTCATAGGGTGTGACGCCGTAGGGCTTAAACGTTCAGGCCCAATCCCTTTTTTCTACAGGAATCCTTCTAAAATCCAGACCGGAACATCGCCCCGTGACCAAAGCCAAGCTTTTCAAGCCCACTCTCTACAAATCATATTGTGAGGGATCTTTCCTGTGCGAGCCCAACAACATTATTGGGCCGCAACGGAATCGTGACCCTACACCCATGGAACCAAATGGGGCAAATTGGTGCATGCAGGGTGTTTAAAAATGTCAAGTTAGGGAGGAAGCAGCCAGACGCTATATTTTGGAACCAGAAAATGATGGAATCTATGTTTTGCTTTCATACATCTATGCTAGAACGCAAAAGTGGGGAAGAAGTTAGAAGAATGAGAAAACTTATGCATGAAAAAGGTAGTTGCAGCTCAATGTCGTAAATGGAGTGTCCCATACATCTGGTTGAAGATCGATCTCATCCAGAATCTAAAGAACCTAATGCTAAATCAAATGACTCAAAAGTTGAAACTGGCTGGCCATGTTGCAGAAACTTCAGAAGATCTATTGAACATGGATGAGGTAGAGAAGGAAAATTAAATTTCTCTGCATATTGAAAGACTGGGAATTTCTTACGGTTTGTTGAAAACACAAGAAGGGGCCAAGATACGTATTCTAAAGAACCTCATGGTCTGCTCCAATTGACATTATGCATTTAAACTTATTTCCAAGATTTACAAACAAAAAATTACAGTAAGGGACTGAAATCGTTTCCATCATTTCAACTAAAATTGGCTTTATGAACAAGGGTTGACCAAAAAGAAAGTTAATGAGATTATTATTATTGTCAAACTACAAATTAGGTTGATATCCATTTTATTATGATTCAAAAAGTACATCAATTTCCCCATTTTTCGCCTTCATGCATTAAAGCTTTGCAATGGCACATACATGCAAATTAGATCTTGCAGGGAACTTTAGATCTTCCCAGCCTTCATCATCCACTTTAGAGAAGTATGAGTCAACCATACGGTCACTAACAAACTCCAATTTAGAGGGTTCCCACTGAGAGAGAGAGAGAGAGAGAGAGAGAGAGAGCGTAAGATGAAATAAGAAAAATAAACAGCAATCTATATTTATGAAAAATATTGAGTGAGAAATCTAAAATACCAAAGATACAGAAAAAGAATGCATATCTACCTTTGGGTTCTTATCCTTATCCCACAGTATAGCTCTGCAGCCCTACAGTAAAAGGGGAGGTCTTAAATGATCCTCAAAAGAAGAAATTAGGAGAAGAAAAATATGTGAGTAAGATGAAACCTCAAAGAAATCCCTGCTGAGTTTTCCTTGCACGACATGACAAACCATTCTATACTCACGAACAAGGCATTGACCAACACCTTGGAGCCTTCCTTGTCTAATCTGTTTGCAAGAAGAGAATAAACATTAACTGGAACAATCTCATGAGACAACTTAGTTTTGTCTACATTTATAAAGTTATTGAGGGAAATAAAGATTCTTGCAGATGTTCCACTAGCTATTTCAACAGGGCCATACATTTATATAGATCCGGGTGTATCATATTTCTTTAATGGTGGTAACCATACAACAGAGGAGATCATATGTCAGATAACCCCCAGATTCCATCTTCATACTTCAAATGATATGCTCTCTTGCACATATTAATAAAATTTTGTGTACTATTATTACAACTATGATTTCACATATTTACAGGGGAAAAAAAAGCATCATGCATATCAACCAATCTGCGTCTTTCTCTTTAAGCCAAAAAAAGCAGGCAAATGGTACAAGACCATTATTTATTTTTTATCAAGACAAAACTTATATTGGCCTATAAAACAAAAAAGGAATCATAATAGCAGGAGTGCAAGACATTCTCTTTCTAAGGAGCCAACTTCATTCTCTAACATTTCTGGTTGTTCCTTCAAATTCTACCACAATCCCCACCTCACAGTGACTAAAGTATTTAACTCAAATGCTCTCCAATGGCCATAGCACATCTTTTTTCCTGATTAACCAGTGCCAAACTATGTCACAAGTCCCATGTGCTAGGTGCAGATAACAATCTAGGTGTCAAACTAATTTCATAAACAAACACGGGAACGAAGTCTTATCTATTTTTTTTTCAATTGATTGTTCTAGAGAGAAATGAAAAACCCATGATACTTGGGATCTCCTAGAAAATTCTAGACTCAACTAAACTACCAAAATACCCTTAAATTACAATTTTGCTCCTAAATACAAAATTGATCATACCTTTTAAATAAAAATCCAAATTAAAAACGATTTTAATCCTAAGACCTTTAGAACCACATGACGTTTACTCAAATGGACTTCACACATAGGTCCATAAAATAAATCTTGACTAGACAAATTTGCAAATAACAAATTAATCTTCCATGACTGCATCACATGATGAAGCTTGAGATATCTGATAGTTCTCATCTGTACAGAATTGACACTTGATACACACTCCAAAATTCTTGAGACTTGGGAAGACACATTGGCATATTTCATTTTTTCCTAATAATGAGGATTTATACTAATTCATTTATTTCCTAATAATGAAGATTTATAGTCTACAGTTTTGAGAAACCATATAACTTTATTTGCTTACTTTAAAAAGAAATAACTTAGACATAATAAGAGCTCCTATGAAGGAAGAAGAGGCATGTATGTATGTATGTGTGTGTATGTAAATTTTTTCTTCTCTAGACCAACCGCTGAATCTTTGCCCTTAGTATATCTAATAAGATAAATACTCATTTCATATTGTCACTATTGTGTCTCCATCATGCTCTGTCCTGCCCACTAGAAAATATATTGTGTCAGATATTAATGTCCTATATTCAGACGTTTGGTGTTGGTGTCCTTATTGCATAAAAGCCATGTCTCGTCTCCATGGATGACAAATAGCAACAGATAGAACTCAAAGGCATTATTGGTTGCTTCTTTTGCAGTCCCAAGTGGGGAACATGGTAACATATCTTCTAACCTACTTATACAATGAGAATCACTCCATCATCCTATCTGTCATTTTAAGCAGGCCCCCTTTTCCATGAGATTGTTAAACCTTTTTATCTGATCTAACAACAGTATCTAAGTTAACCAATCAGAGGTTGTAGATAAGAATATACATGCATTGTGTCACATAATGAATATCTTAAACACAGCTACACAAGTTAATCATTCTATAACAATTAAATGCTGACTGGAATGGCAGTATTAATGCTTGCTGCTCCCTTACCGATCTCAGAGAAATTTTAAGGCTTGTTGGAGATGCTCCCTTCAGTGACTGGAGTGTTGCAGAGATCCAATCATCCTTCTTATTCAATGTCTCTTTTTCCTAAAACAGCCAGCACAAGATCATTATCAGCAAGTGGTAACATGCAAACACCAAAGGTAAAAGAATATTACTCAAAGCACTTGTAAACTATTAGAAGACATCTTACAAAGATAACAACAAATTCATTTTATCAACACACATAAAATTTAATATTATTAACTTACAAGAGAAGATATAATTTCTTCAACTGTTCTTCGAGAGAAGCACCTATCAATGACATTCAATCTGTAGCCAAGTGACCACGGAAAAACTGAGGATTGGAATTAATCAAGAAAATATTAAAAAATATTAGAAATTTGAGGATCTTGGACAGAAGCATAGGTTTGCATTTCAAAAATGAAAACATTAGTTCTGTAATACAAAAATTATTCTGATAGAATTGTCTAGCACTTAATCTGTGAGATATAGTTCATTTATCGATGTATGTTAAGATGATACATATAGAAAATAAATCAATTAAGCTTTTTTCATATGAACATTCATTGAGAGGAGTTAATTTCATTTCCTTGACATCATAATTATTAAAAATCCTTGGCATGCATGGAATGCAGTTTAATGAATAAAAACTGTAGATGCCATTAACTCGAACAATGCATTTAAGTGAATAAAAACTGTAGAGGTCATTACAAAAAGAATTATATTTACAATTATGAATGCAGAAATAACCTGTGATATGCACTTTGCTCTTTCATATAAGGTTGCTGTGAGTACTCATCAATAACCGCAGAGATTATGGCAGGATCACTTGAATCTACTTTGCACAGTGCTTCTTCCAACAAAGACAATCTCTGGCCAATAATCAAAAACACATAAGGCATTCAAATGCCACAGTATTGCAAATTAAAAATAAAACATTTGGCAGAGAAACAGAAAGGTGAGGACTACACATGCATAGCATTTCATGTTAATGGCATGAGTCAAAAGATTTTAGAAGACAACTCTTAAAGAGAAAGTAGGTACTGTAACTTGTAAGTATATCCTACACTTAACCCCAAGGGTTTGATCTAGTGGTTCTCAAGTCCTCATCAGATCTATGAAGTCCTAGGTTTAAAACTCCTAGCTAGCATCTTGGGATCACTCACAAGAGATTCCTCCCTCTAATTACTTTATATGTGTGGGATAAGGGACTACACACACCCGGGAGAATAGTTAGGGGCTCCAAGAGCTTTGGACACCCAAGTTAGCTAAAAAAAGTACCTAGACTTAAAAAAAAAAAACCCATTGTCTACTTTTCAGCACATATAATTTTATTTTGTATCTTTGAAAACCTGATTTTTCAATCAACTGCAAATCAATTACTATCACAAATGACATTTCCTTGAATATTAATTTGAAAGCTCCATGCCATATTAAAAGAAGCAACTATTTGAAAAATTAATATTATATAAAATGCAAAGTCTGTCGCACATATACACATATAATAAACAAGTCTCTTGTAAGCACATTACATACGAAGCTTGTGGGATCCTACAAGAATGGCTTCTGGAACTTTGTAAGAGCTTTAAATACAAAGCTTGCTACTATTACAACCTAAAACGCTTGTGCCAATATGTTGTCATTGTAACACAATCATTTCAACCTTGTACCTCTTATCTACAAAAACTTCATATGTGCATATAAAAATCAATGACAAATCATGACAAATTTCACATTAAAACTCACATTTAATGGAGAGAATAGATTTGGAGTATCAAGAATTAGGGGAATGTGCCAAACTAGAGGCCTGGTTGTGGCTTTTTTAGAGATGTTAATATTGAGAAACAAAAAAGAGGAGAGAATGAGGGGAAAGAAATGGGTCTCAAACCCATTGCTTTGCGATCCATACCATTCTTATAGAAAAAGGAGCTGCCATTTAAGTTAGAGCTCATTGGCAAATTTGATTTTTGATGTTTCTAGTAACTGACACCCTCACCTTTAATGAGAAAGGATGTGCACTCTTGTCATAGAAAAGTATAGTACAGATATGTATGTATAATGTATATCACTAATGTACTTCGCACCCCCCCCCAAAAAACAAACAAAACAAAAAAAAAAAAACCCTTAAAAAATAGTCCTTAGAAAAAGAGATACAATATATCATAATGTGAATGTACAGCTAGAAAGCACGGACGCGGCTGGGAGGGTGGCGCACCCGAGTCCGACGCGGCGCGACGCGGGACGCGGCGTCCGACGCGGTTGACCGCGAGTCCGGCCGCGTCTGAGTTTTTTTTTTTTTTTTTTTTTCTCGGATTCGAGCCGAATCGGCTGGATTCGCGCCGACGCGGCTCGATTCGGGCCGAATCGGCTCCGATTCGCGCCGAATCGGGCTGATTCGGCCAGAATCGGGCCTGTATCGGCCATATCGGGTCGTATCGGCCGGAGACCGATACGGCCGATACGGCCGATACAGGCCGGAAACGGCCGAAATCGGCCGAAATTGGCCTTAAAACTCGCCGGAGCAGCCGAAATTCTGACCTCAGATGTGATTTTTGCCTTCTTCTTTCTTTGTTTTATGAATCAAGTATATTAATGTGTTTTTTAAGAATATTTTTATAGTAAAAATATATAGAAAATATAAATAAAAATATTTTTAATAATTTTTTAATCGCCGAGTCCCGCCGCACCCGCACCCTATTTTTTCAAAAATTGCCGAGTCACGCACCCGCACCCGCACCCGCACCCGAGTCCCGAAACGCACCCGTGCTTCATAGATGTACAGTCTCCACATGCCAGCAAAACCATGCCAATGCATGTTACTGCTTCCAACTATTCCTCAACCAAACAAGTGTATCTTTTTCCTTCATTATAATTTTGAGCAATATACCTAAAATCAAATATGTAAAGTAGGATGGAGCACTACCTCTGAGGGGACAAAGTGAGTTGCAAGCCCACATGCAAGCATTTCAGCACCATCCAACCTAGTGCCGGTAAGACCAACATATTCTCCTGTCAATGATTTAGAATTATAATGAATATCTGAGTGAAAAGGAGACCTAAATCTATAACTTCATGAAAGTAGCTAGAACATAAGCAAAAAGATATGCACATAGAAGAAGGGAAGGGGAAAGGGGAAGGGGAGAAAAGGTTACCAAAAAAAAGGCCACGAGAATAACAAAATAATGCAAAATATTTCATAAATTAGAGGGTAGAATACAAGCATAAAAGTATGTAAAGACCACTTTGTGACACTTTTAAGCTTAGATGCAACCTGCTGCTAATCTTTCTTTAGAAACATAGAATTCCTATACCAACAACTTATACATATTCTAATAAATAAAATTACAATAGAATAAATGAGATTAAATTCTATAAGGAGTATAAAACTCAAGTTTTACACCCTCCAATCCCAACATGCCACATCATCAAATCATATATTAAAGAATAGACACAACCACACCTAATCAATTCTAATACTCTGATGTAAACACCCTTTAAGTGCCTGATCCCTTTTTTCCCTCTTCTTTCTTTATTAATTTCCTTTTACTTTTTGTGCCCCATGAGTCTCCCAACCTACATATTATGCACCTCTCTCGGTCACTTGTCCCATACCATGATAACAAGCACATATAATACTCTCACCAATACTGCTAGTTCACAATAGTATCAGTCAGTCATACATATTAAAACCTACAAATAGGAATTGAACTACTCGAGAAAATTTAGTGTTAAAGAAATATAACAACCAAAATCCTACTGAAAACGAACTTCACCCCCTTTTCAGGGAAGATTTGGTATCCAAAGAGTTACTATATATATCAATGATGTAACTGCCATTACCAAAGAATCCAGGGAGTCTTGACAAGTAATAAGAGGCACCTACGTCGGGGAAGAGCCCCAAAGCTGTTTCTGGCATTGCAAAGACCTGCAATATCAAATGCGTGTTAACCAAGAAACCTAGATCTACTATTTCTTTCTTCAATTTTTTTTTTATAGGAAGGTGTGTAACACTAGAACTTTTTTTTTGGTTAAGTAAAAAGGTATCGAAAGTAAAAGGGTGTAACACTAGAACTTCCGAGGAGGTCAATTATTCAAACACTAATATTGCCCAAGCACATTTGTTTTGGAGTTTTAATGTGATTCAATGCTTTAGTGCCATTATGATCACACACAAGAAAACTAGAACTACTAAATTAAAACAATACTGCTCAATCCTTCTTTTTATATGTAAATACAAATCATGTATCCACATGGAACACATCAACAATAAATAGAATGTACAAACCAAAGTTACATACCACTTTAAGACAAATGAATGATAACATTTCAATTGATAGCATTGAAGAAAAAAGGGGGAAAGGAAACCAGAAGCTTAAGCCATAACAAAGATTAAGCTCCAACAATTGGTCATTACAATGAAAATTACCTAGCTAAATGTTTTACCTCCAAAATAAAAACACATAGTAGATCCCAAGGAGGACCAGAAAAATATCAAAATCAGATCAAATTGAACACTTCTGTATATTACACATCTCTAGTTTGTCAAACTTTTACAAACTCTGTTTACCATTCAAGCATCTCTGCCAATAATTCAAAAAATCAAACAAGATTTCTTATTGTCGAGCAGAATGAAGATTTTGGACACCATCATTTAAAATTCTCGTCTGCAAAGAGAAAACTTAAGGAAACTCTAATTGCCACAACCAAAGGAAAGGCTAAGTCATTTATGGACCTTTTCCCTATAAGTAAACTATGTCATTACAGACCTTGGTAAAAAATTTGAAAATTTTAAGTGGTAGACAAGGCAATGTCCTTTTGGGTGGATGAGTGGTGAATTCTCATAGAATATATCATGAATACATTCCAAAAATTAGAAACACAAGGTTAAGGCCAAACAGTGCTTTGTTGTAAGCACAATGTCTTCAAATAAGATTCTCAAGGTGCCCATTTGATCTCCTCAAAAATTGGATGCCCCCTGGCAGGACTTTCATCTGCAGGTCAACCCCCTGCAGCATTCTACATGATCTATTGATTCACCATTTGCCTCAACTTTTTCTTTTCTTGATCAGTTTAGCACAACAATTTTTTGTAATTGACTCAGGGAGCATTAAGATTATTTAAGTACCCAAAAAAGTAAGATGAAAAGTGGTATAACAACCCATATTTAGCAAATATTGTACTTACAATTATACATAATAAGTTAAGAACAACATGGCAGGCAACAATTAAATAAAAAGAGGGGGGGGGGGGGGGGGGGGGGAAGTAGTGAACCATGAGATAAACAACCACGTATAATTCCATACTTTGTGCATTCAAAACTGAAAATAATCAATTGAATGAGATAAAATAAGTAAAATACATTACTGCTGTCTAAAGTCTCAGGAAAGTGTGTAATTCATAATCATCAGCAGGGAGAAATTAAATTTCTATATAAATTTAAACTAGAGATCAATAGAGATAAATACCGAATTCTCTGTTGCAACCCGGAATCTACCATGTATGGAAACCCCAGCCCCACCTCCCATGACAATTCCATTTAGGATTGAAACCTTCAACAATGTTTTCATGCTAACAGTTAGAAAGAATACATACACGCAGATATCAAATGCTAAAAATACATTAAAATTTACACTTCATAGTGAACTGGGTCACCTGGGGTTTATGATATGTTGCCATAATGTAATTTAAGGTGAACTCCTTCCAAAAAAAATTTGCACCTAATCTCCAGTTACCTAATACATACATATATGAGGGGGAAGTATTACAGCATTTTCATTGATGTCCTTTACATCTTAAAAAAATAAAAACTTGACATTTGCATAAAACTTTGAGCATCTTCTAAAGAAGAGATGACTGAAACACTCCACAGAACCATTGAAGGGAAAAGAACATTAGCAGAAAATTTAACAAGAAGATGATCCCATATCAACCAAGAGTGAACCTTATCTGGGTGGTAGGTCATTAATAATCTAGATGTTAAGGATCAGCGAGGTGGTCCAATGAGCAATAACAAGAGCCTATACCTGCACTAATATCCCGTACAACAGCTGAAACATCACCTCCAGCACAAAATGCTCTTCCCTTTCCCTAAAAAATATGACCACAAAGAACATGAAGTCAGTTTGCTTTCTCTGCAAGTCTGAAACAACAGAAAGCATGTCCAATTTTTGAAATATAAGCTTCAGTTAAACAATTAAAACACCTATGTATCATATATGCACAAGAAATTTTCATAAAATTTGTGCATATGAACAATCTTTACTGGCTATACTAGTAAATTTACAAATTTTTTTATAAGGCGAATTTACAACTAAACTAAATGAAGTTTAACTTCTTCAACTTTTGCAAGTTAACAACCTTAAGAAGGTTGCTTTAAAAAAAAAAAAAAAAAGGATTAAGGACAAAATCCTTACAACATGCATAACAAAACAACAATCAAAATGATTTATTAGCACAATCTGAATTAAGAAATTAAATGTAATATGCGCTGTCATGTACCCACATATACATTGATGAAGTTCTGCCAAAATAAAGTGTCAGAAAGATGCAACTGTCTTTCTGATTTATTTCCAATGCAATTTGAATATAAGACATGAAGATAGTCTCTTCGAATGGACATACCTTGAGTATTACCAACTTCACATTAGAATCCTCCTCATAGGCAATGAAAAGATCCAATAGCTGAGAATTCTAGAATGTTTATTAAAGAAGAAGAAGAAGCGTTAAACACAGAGTTCCAGATAAAATTTTATAGCAAATTGGTTGCTTCATTTACACTATCACATGCATGCACAAGTATTGCTGTATTGAATTAGTTATACATAACATTATCTTACAAAAGCAGAGTATCATGACCACTAAATGGGATGAGAGAAACCAAAATAACAAGAGCTGAAAAAGGCAGAAACTTCCCAGGTAAAGTTGTGGATGACATAACAAAATGTAAGAAAAGGGCATGTATATTCAAATGAACAAAGAAGCAGAACAAGGTTGATCCACCTGAAGGACTAGATATAGGAATCATCCATATTACAAAAATTAATTCAATAGACTAATAAGTCCATATTTTGAAACAAGGAAACAGCATCAAAAATTGCAGTCAGAGCTTTGCACCCTACCATCGCATTTAATTCATTTTATGTCTTTATTTATAATTGACTAAAAAATTATATTATAAAATCTAAATCTAGGGCATATGTATTATGAACTGAAAGTATAGGGTCTGAAAAGAAAAGCTTGCATAGTTTTACTATAAAACATGCTTTCCGACATGTCAACCAAACCTGATAAAACCAATCAGACTTATAGCTGTGGCTGGCAACTAAAAACAATGTGCTGAAATAAATATTCACAGTACTGACCAAGGTTTGCTTTTGAAACTAATGCATATATTGGGTTAGAGAGTGAATAATTTTTATCTAAAAGAAAGTTACTTCTGCACCAACCACAAGCTGAGCTTGTAGTTAATAAGAATAAAAAAGGCTGGTTCGCAAGACAATCCTCGCCAGAATTGATAGAAAGAAAACGCCAAAAATAACAATATCCACTATTATTTTTTACATTTTTTTCCTGAATAAAAATAATTGCACCAAATAATGCCATTCAACCATATGTCTGTTTCTCCAAACAAAAGGAAAAACCAACCTATGTTTGCATGATTATTTAAAGGAAATTTTCCTGAAAAGAAACGATACCCGATGTTCATAGTATAAACCCCACTCCAACAGTCCAACATTTTTTTTTCTCTCATTCCTACAGTTAGAATGTGCAAGAGTGTGGGATATTTTTTCTATTGATTAAGAGGGCAAAAGCCTCAACTGGTAGGACTCAAGTGGGGGTATTCAATAAATTTAATTGGAACATCATTTATTATTCGAAATAATATAAAGACCCGGAAAGAATAATTATGGGGTGATTTAAGAGAAGACAGTACATTTGTAAATGCTGTTTTGCTATCATAAACTAGATCCTCTCATATAAAGTAGCGTAGCCAGCAACAAATAAAAGCATATACACAAGCAGAAAAGCACAAAGGAAAACTTATACACATACATACATACATACATACATATATTTCAACCAAAAAGCACAATATAAATAATAATGCAAGAAAAACACATGATCGAAAAGTAAGTTAGGCGTGACACCATTTGAAATGAGAGGGCATTCAATTGCTTAGGCCTGTTCAATGTCAATATTCTTGCAGACTTCTTCTCTTCAACCAGAACCTGTCAAAACAATCAATCAAAAAACACATATAAGAATCGAAAACGCGCAAACTTAACAATCAAAATGCCCTCTAAAACATCTCCAATGCCACGATTATTAAGGTAATTTATTCAAATTTCAAGGATTCTAGTTACTATTACTCAGTAGGAAACTAACTACTTCCATAAAATCAATCAAATTCCTCACACCCCATTATCAAATTAACAGCATAACTCAAAATTAGTTGAACACTACAATTTCATGAATTCATTAAAATAAAAAATAAAAATAAAATCATTAAAACCATATTATCCCAGGAGAAAAAAAAAAAAAAACCATGTTTTCTATAATATTCAAAAGCTAAGACTCTGTTTGGTTGCCGAGAGTTTGGCTCGTTAGAGAAGTTTCCAAAGTACTGCTACTCAATTATTGTATATTTTCTCAGCAACCAAACAGAGCATGGAAATGAAATGAGAGAGAGAAATTGGAGAGACCTGAGGGTCGTCGGGTTTGGTAGAACTGAGCGGAGCCATGGTTCTTTCTCTCTGTGAATTCGTGCTGATAAGCTCGGTGGTATGGTATGGGAGCTCGTTGCTTTCACGGTTGGGATTTTGCCAATTTCCATAAAGCTCGCCTATATATAGAAACGACAACTCTCGAGAGGACTTTTCAAATTCTACACTTTTACTAAGTCCAGATTAAGATGATTAATTTTATCACCTTATTTTAGTATTCAATTTATTTTTTATACTATTTATGGGTTTTATCATACTTTTTGATATTATTCATAAGTATCACTATATTATTTAATTAATTTTTATCTTTATTTATAATAATTTCAATAAAAAGTTTTTACACTTTTTATTAAATCTTTGTTTGAGATAATTAATTTTGCTAACTTATTTTACTATTTAACTTATTTTTACTACTATTTATGAGTCTCACAGCACTTTTTAATACTATTCATAGGTCTTACTATACTATTTTAACTAACTTTTACCTTTATCTATAATAATTTTAGTAAAAAATTTTCAGTTTCAGTAAAATAAGTGGATCCCAAACAGACCCTAAATGAGAATGCATTTTACTTTTACATCTTTTTATGCAAAAATAACAGTCTGTTTTAGGTCAATTTTAAAATAAGATTTTTTTAATAAGATAAAATTTAATTAATTATTTTACAAAATACTCACATATGATTATTTATGTCATTTTGGATATACGCTGCTCTTTCTTTAAGACATTTTCTTCTCTCCTTCGTATGTGTGTTAAAAATATTTAGATTTCGTTTGAGAGTTCACAAGGGAATTGAATTGAATGATTATAAAGGGAATGGAAATAAATGGAATTGAATGAAATGAAATTAAGTAATATTGATTGGATGTTTTAAAATAAATGAATGAAAATAAATGAAAATGAATGGAATGTAAGTAATCTTGTTTGAGAGTAAAATGAAGGGAATGGAATGAAATAATTTTATGACAATATTACTATTAGACCCCTATTTTAAAATAAAGGGTTGAATATATAGGGTATTTTGGGAATTTTAGTAAAAAAATCATTAAATCTAATTCCATTTCCTCATATTTCTCTCAATTTTGGGGAAATAAAAATTTGAGATTTTAAGGAAATAAAAAGGAATGAGTGTTCCCTTCTACCCATTCTATTCTCTCACACTTAAACTCCCAAAACAGGGAAATAAATTTTCCATTCCCTCCATTAAAACTCCCAAACAAGAGAAGAAAAGAATATTCTAAAATTATTCTTTTTATTTCATTCCATTTTATTCCCTCCATTCTTAAATAGTATTCTAAAAAAAGAATATTTTATTAAAATGTTGATTTTTCTTTATTTTTTAAAATTATTTGTCTCCCTTCACGCAGCAAATGCTTTTCATTCTCTTCCTTCACAATCGAGAACGCAAAGAAATTTTTTTTGCATAAGCTACTATGCTTAAGTCTATTTACACAAGCACTGTAACGAAATCTCATTTTATACAATGAATATATAAAATGATGTGTGTGTTTTTTGAGGTTGACTTGCTGAAATCTTTTGTGAATGCACTTAAGCACCTTTTTCATGCCGTAAATTCCTTTGGTTGGTCTTTTTTGTGTAGTTTATCATGCATGGGTGGTGGTGGTGTAAATTTATTCAAGTGGCATTTTCCATGACATAATTTCTCTCATAGCAAGTAGTTCCATCTAGTGAAAATTCTCATGTAGTGAGCTCCCTTTCTTGATGTAAATTCCTGTATACTCAGTAGCTTTTTTTTTTTCTTTTTTTCTTTTTTAAATGTAAGTTCTCGCATTCACATATTTTTCTATCCCTTGTGGGAGGTATAGATCTATATTTCCATCAACTTCTATCCCTTGTTGGAGGGATAGATGCACAATTCCCACGTGCACATATGCACTCATCTCTACTTTGTTTTCAAATACGCATCATATCGACATTTTGGCAGCACATTCAGCTTGTGCCCAACTTGGTGATTTAGATTTGGGGAGTTGGATCCATGAATATATCAAGATGGTTAGACTAGAGCATTCTACAAGTTTGAAGAATTCACTAGTTGAAAATGTACTATAAATGTGGAGATATGGACATTACTCTTGACGACATATCCAAAAGATGTTGTTTCTTGGAATGGTATGATCGAAGTACTTGCTCTTCATGGCCTTGGTGAGGAGGCTTTGGCTCAATTACATTTGATGATAAGGACATGCATTCAGCCATTTGATATCAGCTTCATTGGAGTATTATACTATTTTTACTATTATTGGCTTTTAGCTGTGCAGGGGTGATAAGTGATTCAAGAAAGTAGACAACATTTCAATGGGCTAAATAAGGAATAAGCCCTAAGTTGGAGCACTATGATTGATCTTTTATAGGACTTTTGGAGGAACTGTAGATTTTTTATAAAAAAAGAAATGCACATGGAACCAAATGGAGCAATTTGGGGGGTTGTGCTTAGTGCAGCAGATTGTTTGTAAAAATCAATTTAGGGGAGGAAGTAAAAAAAGTGAGAAAACTTATGCACAAAAAATGTATTTGAAAGACACCGGGTTGCAACTCAATTGTCATAAATGGAGTTTCTCATTTATTCCTGGTCTAACATCATTCTCATCCAGAAACTACATAAATTTACTTGATGCTAAATCAAATGACTCCAAAGTTGAACTGATAAGCTATGTTGCAGAAACTTCAGAAGTGTTGACGAACATAAAGAAGAAAGACTGGAAATGTTTTATGGTTTGTTGAAAACACAACCAGGGGCCAAGAATCTTATTCTGAAGAACCTCAGGGTCTGCGCAGACCGTCATTCTGCATTTAAACTTGTTTCCAAGATTTACAAACGAAAAGTAAGAGTCAAGGGGTCATTTCCATCATGTCACAGATGGTTCCTGTTCTTGCAAACATTACCAGAGAAAATAACTTGAAGCATACGCTGGAAATTTATGTTCTATATATTATAATTATAGCATCGGCTAAAATTAGCACCCTTTAACAAGGATTGACTAATAGCACAAAAGATAATGAGAACATCATTGTGGTCATATATGTCTCCTCACAATGTGTTGATATCCGTTTTATTATAATTTAAGAAGTGCAACAATTTCCCCATTTTTCACCTTCAAGCATTAAAGCTTTGCAATGGCATATGCAGGCAAATTAGATCTCGCAGGGAGCTTTAGATCTTCCCAGCCTTCATCATCCATCATAGAGAAGTATGAGTCAACCATATCGTCACTAACAAGCTCCAATTTAGAGGGCTCCCACTGGGAGAGATAGTAAGCCAAAGATGAAATAAGAAAAATAAACCAACAGAAATCTATATTTAAGAAAATCATTGGGACTGAAAAATCTAAATGGCAAAGATATAGAAAAAGATGCATGTCTACCTTTGGGTTCTTATCCTTATCCAATAGTATAGCTCTGAAGCCCTACAGTTAAAAGGGGAAGTCTTAAAATAATCGTCAAAAGAAGAAATCAGGAGAAGATAAATATTTGAGTAAGCTGAAACCTCAAAGAAATCCCTGCTGAGTTTTCCTTGCATTACATGAGAAGCAATTCTATACTCACGAACAAGACATTGACCAACACCTTGGAGCCGTCCTTGTCTAATCTGTTTGCAAGAGGAGAATAAACGTTAAAAAGTAAAAACAATCTCACAAGATTTAGACAAATTGGATGGCTGCTTAGTTTTTTCTTTAGTTATAAAGTTATTGAGGGAACTAAATATCATATTTCTATTATGGTGGTATCCATACAACAGAGGGGATCATATGTCAGATAACCAAGTCAAGCTTGGATCCCAAGTGACACACAATCCCCACATTCATCTTCATACCTCAAATGATATGCTTTCTTGCACATAGTGATAAAGCTTTTTGTATTACTATTACAACTATGACTTCACATATATACAAAAAAATGGAAATTCACCATGCTTATAAAAAAATCTGTTCTATGCCCTTTATGAAAAAAGGAAACCAGAAAGTACAAGGGCATTATTTATTTTTTATCAAGATAAAACTCATATTGTCCTTTGAAGCAAAAGAGAGAATAATAATCGCAGGACATTCTCTCTTTCTATGGATCCAACTTAATTCTCTATACATTTTTGGATGCTCCTTCAAATTCTACCACAATCACCTCTGCACAGTGGCTAAAAATGTTTAACTCAACTGTTCTCCAATGGCCATAGCACATCCTGATTCCCGATGGACCTGTACCAACCTATGTCACAATTCACAAGGACAGAGTAGCATGTGCTGGGTGCAGATGTGTATCTAGGCATCAAACCAATTTCATCCCCATTACTCAGAAATGAAGCCTTATCTTTTTTTTTTTAATTGATTGTTCTAGAGAGAAATGAAAACACCTGATTTATTTGAGCATTCAATTCTGTTCATTCCTTAGGTTATTAATTAAGAGGTAGTTACTTGTTTAATGGCTGGACATTGAAAGCATAACACTTGCTGACAAGAGTCAATGCTGCATCTGAAATAGGCACTTCAAACATTTTAGTGTCCAATAAAAAATAGATGCCACCATATCCCCTTTTTGGTAACTTTATATAGGTTCTTGTTACACTTATCATAAAAATTCCTTAAAAAAGGACACTGTTTTCAGTTGTCAATCACTTTTACCAGTTTATAATACTTGAAATTGAATTTCTAACCTTCAGAAACTAGAATAAATGATACTTCTGCTAAAGAAATAAAGAGAGATTTCTATAGACATGATTAGAGCACATAACGAAAATCCTACAGAGCTAAATTTCAACTGAAGATGTCATGAATATCTTAACCACAAGTCAATCAGTCTTAAGCAGTTAAATGCTGACTGGAATGGCAGTATTAAGGCTTGCTGCTCCCTTACCGATCTCAGAGAAATTTTAAGGCTTGTTGGTGATGCTCTCTTCAGTGACTGGATTGTTTCAGAGACCCAATCATCCTTCTTATTCAAGGCCTCTCTCTCCTAAAATTGCCAGCACAAGATCATGGTCAGATAAGTGGTAAACATGTAAACGCCAAAAATAAAAGAATATTACTCAAAGCACTAGCAAACTTTTCGAAGAAATCTGACAAAGAGGACAGCAAATTAATATTCTCATCATGGATAAAATTCAATATCATTGAACTTACAAGGGCAGATATAATTTCTTCCACTGTTCTTCGAGAAAAGCACCTATCAATGACCTTCAATCTGTAGCCAAGCGACCGAAAAAAAAAAAAAAAAGGATTTCAAGTTTATTGAGAAGGATTAAAAAAATACTTAAAAAATATATTTGAGGGTCTTGGACGACAGAAAGATAGGTTTGCATTTCAGAAAATGAAAACATTAGAGTTCTTTAATACAAAATCAAGTCTGATAGAACCTTCTAGCACTCAATCTGTGAGATATAGTTCATTTATCACTGTATGTTAACATGATACATACAGCTAGCTAATAAACTAACAGAGCTTTTTCATATGTGCATTCACTGAGAGAAGTTTATTTCATGATTGATTATCCTTGACATCATAAGTATTAAAAATCCTTGGCATACATAGAATACAGTTTAATGAATAAAAACTGTAGAGGCCGTTTAATTAGAGCAAGAAGTATAATCTTTATAATTAAGAAAGCAAAAATAACCTGTGATATGCACTTTTCTCTTTCATATAAGGTTGCTTTGAGTACTCATTGATAACTGCGGAGATTATGGCTGGATCACTTGAATCTACCTTGCACAGTGCTTCTTCCAACAAAGACAATCTCTGGCCAATTATTAAAAACACATAAGGCATTCAAATGGCAATGTCTTACAAAATTAAAATTAAAAATTTTGGCAGATAAACATAATGGTGATGACTATGCAGGCATAGCATTTCATCTTAATAGCATGAGGATAAATATTTTAGAAAATAATTTGTAAATAGAAAGTAGGGATTGCAAGTATATCCTAGACTTAACTACAAGGGTTTGTTCTAATGGTTTCCAAGTCCTTGGGGATCCATGAGGTTCTGGGCTGAAAACTTCTAGCCAACAATTTACTCAGGGCACTTCCATCCATTTGGTCCATTTTGGTTTATTTTGGTCCACCTTGATCTAATTAGGTCTACTTCAGATCATTTCAGACTATTACGGTCTATTTGGTCCACTTCGGTCTATTTGGTTATTTCGGTTCATCTGGTCCACTTTGGTCCAATTCGATCTACTTTGGTCAACTTCGATTCATTTTACTCTACTTTGATCCACTTTGATTCAATAGGTCCATTTTGTGAGTTTCTGGATCTATGATGTGGTGGATCTAAAATTTGTTACTAAAAATAAAAAATAAAAAACCTACAAAATGACCGATGTATTATCAAATGCACTAAATGAATAAATCTAGTCTTACCATGTTTATTCCTAATTTGTGCTATTGGACTATATAATTATTTCCACTTTTCAATTTCTTTTTTTACCATAATTTCCCTTCTTCAAATAAAATGACCGATGTATCCTCCTCCCGTCCACTCCACTACTTTGCCTTTTAGTTTAAACCAAGTAGGGATTGGAAAAAACAATGCTGATGCATGTTGCTGCTTCCATCACTAATTTATTTCTCACCAAAAAAAAAAGAAAAAAGAACAAAGAACAAGTCTTAGGAAAAATATACAATAAATCATAATGTGCATGTACAGTCTTCACATTCCAGCAAAACCGTGTTGATGTATGTTACTATTTCCAACTATTCCTAATCCAAACAAGGTGCATCTTTTTCCTTCGTTAGAATTTTGAGTACTATACCTAAAATCAAATAATTAAAGAAGAATGAAATACTACCTCAGAGGGGACAAAGTGAGTTGCAAGACCACATACAAGCATTTCAGCACCATTCAACCTAGTGCCTGTAAGACCAAGATATTCTCCTGCCAAAGATTTAAAATTATAACGAGAATCCAAGTACAAATGAGATCTAGATCAATAACTTCATGAAAGTATCTACAAAATAACCAAACAGTTATGAATTTAGAAGATGGGAAGGGGAGGGGAGTTACCAAAAAAAGACCATTATAATAACAAAACAATTTAAAATATTTCAAAAGTAGAAGATATGTAGAAAAAGAAGAGAAGACCACTTCAGTGTTGGGCTTTGTGGAGCCTAGTTTGTTTGATCTGGTTTGACAACCCAACCCAACCCGAATAATATTGCGTAGTTTTTAATGGGAGATTTACTGAGCAGAGTGCTTATGGACAAGCCGGAGTGCTTATGAAATTTTTTTTGGCCCATTTAACCCATTGTGGAACAGCCTTTTGTAATTAGGGTTTTTTAGTGTGGTGTTGTTGCTGTGTTTTTATATAGAGAGAAAATATTGAAGCCGCAAGTTGTACTCTGTATTCTTCCTTGATAATAGTGATATCCCTACAACTCCATGGATGTAGGCAAATTGCCGAACCACGTAAATACTGTCTTGTGCGTGTGATTGTTTTTTCTTTGGCGTGTGTTTTATCTATTTTTTTTGTTTCTCACAGGTTGGGAATTCGGCCTAATTCCCTACATTCAGAACACTTTCAAGCTTAGATACAAAGAAACATAGTGAAAGGGCTCGAATATGTGCTAAAAACACATAAGCTTGTTTAGACCCCAAAATTTAAGTTACGGCTAGATTACTTTTACTCTAACTTATCTAAGTGTGGAACAACAGTAAAAGAAGCGCAATCACCGAATCTAATCTCTAAGCCATAAGCAAGCAAGCAACAATAAACAATAAAGCTTGAAGAGTAAGGGAAGAGAAATACAAACACAAGATAATACCAAGACGTGTTGTCAAAGAGGAAACCGAAGAACTTGGCAAAAAACCTCTTCGCGATCCTCCAAGTCGAAATCAATCCATTAGTGAATAAGTTGGAGTACACGAATAAAAAAAGACCCTCCAAGCCTAGTCTATCTAATGTACTTGAGCCCTTTAAGTTCTTGCTTTCCGGATCTTGCAATACGTCTAATTGCATCCTCCAAACCTCATCGTCTTCTTTTGGAAAATCTTCAAAGTTTTCCAAGCTCCAAAACACTTTCTACACTCTAAAAATGTGTGGGTTGTGTTTGGGTACAAATCTTCTCTCAAGGTATGACAATGGGAGAGTGAATGAGAAAAGGCTACAATGATTTCCCACTAAGTATAAGTAGCACTCTTTCTAAAAGATAAGTGTGTTGTGTTGTAGAAATCTATTTAGGGTTTTCTCTCTAAATATTAACCTCTTTTACTTATGTGGGTAATGAGGGTATATATAATATGAATGAAGAGTAAGAAAGTCACACTTAAAATCCTCTAGACAAAGTGTTTTGCGGGTACCTTACGAGATGGCTTGTCTCGCGAAGTACTCACGAAATGAAACTTGGCACTTGACTCTTTAGTTTCCAACATGTGCTTCTCACGTGCTCTTTTCATGGGAACCTTTCTCGCAAACTTCTTGCAAGCTAGTCGCGAAACTGCACTAATCTTCATTTCATGCTCGATTATTCACCAACTTAATACTAAGCCCAATACAATAAAATCCCACAAAATACAAGAAATTAATTTAATGCACTTACAACACTTTTTGTCATTGAATAAAACCAACATAAAATATAGTTGTAAATCACAGTTTTACACATAAAATAGTTATAATTCCAACTTTTATGTAATAAATAAATAATTAAAATATGAACAAATAAAATAAATATAATAAGAAATAAATGTGATGAAGAACAGATAGTAGAGACTTTCCCTGAGCAGAGAGACCACCATAAGTTAGAGCGAGGGAAATTCAAGAAATAGAAAAGCACTAGTAGAAATAATTGGTGACAAGGACAGAATTGCAAGTCAAAATACATAGTAATCTGTTCATAATTTCTAAGATTAATTGCAAGGTACAAAGAACCAACTCCCATTATGGTTTGTTCTTTGTTGAACCTAGGTTCATTCTAAGATTTGGTTCGTTCTTAACTACTTCCATCACCAGTTTTCTTTTTCTTCATTTCTGTGCTACGAATTAATTGCTTGAGCTCTACAAACTAACTGACTCCTTAATCCCAATAAGGCTCCCAACCTACAGATTATACACCTCTATTGGCCACTTGTCCCATATATATCATGATAACAAGCACATATAATACTCTCACTAATACTGCTAGTTTGCAATAGTATCAATAAGTCATATACATTAAAACCTACAAATAGGAATTGAACTATTCAAGAAAATTCAAGTGCTAAAGAAATATACCAACCAAACTCCTACAAACTATTGAAGAAAATGAACTTCACCCCTTTTTTAGGAAAGATTTGGTATCCAAAGAGTTACTATATAGGTCAATGATGTAATTGCCATTACCAAAGAATCCAGGGAGTCTTGACAAGAAATAGGAGGCACCCACATCTGGGAAGAATCCCAAAGCCGTTTCTGGCATTGCAAAGACTTGCAACAAGTCCACTATCAAAATGCATGTTATCCAAGAAACCTAGATCTACAATTTTTTTCTTTTAGTGAGTTTAACACTAGGACTTCCAGGAGGTCACTTGTTTAGTACTAATATTGCCTAGCACACTTGTTTTGGAGTTTTGATGTGATTTGGTGCTTTAGTGCTGTTATGATTACACTCAAGAAAACCAGAACTTCTAAATTAAAACAATAATGCTAAAAAAAATAGTATAAAAAGGAGAGCAATGTTAGAAATCAACACTAACTCTCTTGTCTCTAGAAACTTCTAGAGTTTCACTCAATTTGCTTCTCTCCAAAATTCTCTAGAAAATTCTCTTGCATTTCGGAAATTTCTCCATGATGCTCTTTCCGGATTTCTCTATGAGATATCTCTAGAGACTTCTATGTAGAAGTAAAACTCAACCACATGTTTATATAATAGTCTAGAAGGTTGGAGAATGGCATTCATTTACTGCCAATAAAAAGGAAGATGCTAGAAGCTTCAAGTTGGTTTCCTAACCAACATACATCTAGTATAGATAGATGTAATGAGGTGAGTGAGAAGTAGAGTGTGAGACTAGTGAGAGGTGTGTGAAGTGAAGTAAAGCCTGAGTAGAGTGAAGTGGAGAAATAAGTAAGAGCTATTGTGTAGTGTCAGTACATAGGTGTCTAGAGAGTTGGTGTGTGTCTTGTAAAAGCAAAGTGTGCTAGAGTAGCTTTGCCGCGTGGTGTTAGTGAGTCTTGTAATTGTGTCATATGTAGAGTCACATTAGGCTTTCCATAAGTCTTAAGTGTTGTAATTCAAAGAGTCAAGTTTTAAATAAAAGCTCTTTGTTCAGTCTTTTGTGCAACAATCTAGTGTCTGAGCTTCCGCTAACCCAACAAGTAGTTCAATCCTTCTTTTTATATGTAAATACATCTCATGTATCCATGTGGAAGCAAACTTACATACCACTTTAAGACAAATGAATAATATAGCATTGAAGAAGAAAAGGGGAAAAAAAAAACAGAAACTGAAGTCATAGCAAAGATTATGCTGCAACAATTGGTCATTCCTTTGAAAATTAAATACAACTCATGTATCCATATGGAACACATGGCACCATAATTGCCAATGCATTCAAAATTATAATCTGCAAAGAGAGAAGAAATTCTGATTGCCACTGCCAAAAGAAAGGCTAAGTCATTTATGGACCATTTGAACTTGAACATCATCTGGCAACATCTTGCACATAAATATGGTATAGAATGGATAGCCCCAAGTGCCTGGAGTTGCAATAGGACACTGCAATTTAGAGTACGCAGACCAAAGAGGGGTGACCTACAACCAAATTTAAGAACCTTTTAAGGAGTTCAAAACACAAGTGATGATAGTGGACAGCATTAGCTTTTTTTGCTTGATCAGGTTTAACAATACAGTTCTACTTCATTTTAGCATCTTTTTTCATTTTTATTTGAATGCAAAATGTCTACATTAGAAACACCAGGAGGTGCTGGTTGAACTACAAGGCTCCATTGTACCTGAAGTTATACATAATAATTAAAGAACATTTGCAACAGTTAAAATAAAAGGGGTGGGGGGGGGGGGGGGGGAGAGAGAGAGAGAAAGTAGTGAACGGTGAGATAAACAATCATATTCGATTCCCTGCTTTGGACATTCAAACTGACCATCATCAATTGAATGGGACAAAATAATGGAAATACATTCCTGCTGTATAAAATCTCAGGGAAGTGTGTGATTCATAATCACCTACTAGGAGAAAGTAAAATTCTGTATGACGTAAAACTGGAGATAAAGAGAGATAAATACCGAATTTTCTGTTGCAACCCGGAATCTACCATGTATTGAAGCCCCTGCCCCACCTCCCATGACAATTCCATTAAGGATTGAAACCTTCAACAATATTTGCATGCTAATAGTAAGAATATATTCATAAAGCTCACTTGACCAAGAATGCCTCTACTGTCAAAAGTCAATATAAATAAAAGATAATGAAAATTTACTATTCATGGTGAACGTGGTCACCTGGGGTTTACGATTTGTTGCCAAAATGTAATTTAAGGTGTACTGCATCCAAATAAATTTTGCACTCAACCTCCAGGTACCTAATACATAAAAATATTTGTATTACAGGATTAGCATTGATGTCCTTTACTTCTTAAAAAATAAATTCTTGAAATTCACATAGGTTGAACATCTTGTAAAGAAGAGATGACTGAAAGACTCCACATTAGCAGTTGAATCTTATCTGTGGTGGTAGGTCATGATGAATAATCTAGATGTTGAGGACCAGTGAGGGTAGTCCAATGAGTAATAAAAAGAACCTATACCTTCATTAATATCCCGAGTCACTGCTGCAACATCACCTCCAGCACAAAATGCTCTTCCCTTTCCCTAAAAAAATGACCACACAGGACATGCAATCAGTTTGCATTCTCTGCAAGGATGAAACAATCGAAAACGTGCCCAAATCTTTACTTATAAACTTTAGTTAAACAAATTAAAATGCCTATCTATCATATATACACAAGAAAATGTCTTGAGACTCCTCCATATGAACAGCCTTTACTAGCTATACTAAGTAAATTTACAATTGAACTAGATGAAGTTTACAAGTTGACAACCTTAAGAAGGTTGCTTTATTTTTTTTTTTTTTTTTAATTTCTAATTTTTTTAAAATTTTTTTTTTATAGAGTATTAAAGAGGATAATCTGTTTCATTTAGCCAAAATAAAATAACTTCTGCCCTCACCACAAAACTGGCTTTTCATTTAGAACCAACATAAATAACTAAGGGTTAATTTTACAATAAAATCCTTACAACCTGCATAACAAAACAGCAATCACAATGATTTATTAGCACTACCTGAATTAAGAAAATTAAATGTAATATCCACTGCCATGTACCCACACATTCATTTGCGAGGATCAGCCAAAATAAAGTGTCAGAAAGATATGACTTTCTTTTTGATTTATTTCCAATACAATTTGAAGGTAAGATATGAAGATTGTCTCTTAAGAATGGACATACCTTGACAATTACCAACTTCACATTAGAATCCTCCTCATATGCAATGAAAAGCTCCAATAGCCAAGAAATCTATAATTTTGCATTAAACACAAGTTCCAGATAAAATGTTATAGCAAATTGGTTACTTCATTTGCACTATGACATGCATGCATAAGTATTGCAATATTGATATTAGTAATCATTGTTGTATATATAGGTATATACGTGGATAGATTGTAATAATGATATTTAAGATTAGAGAGTATTGATTAATAAAGATGATAAAATGAAAATTCAAGTTTTAGAATTTTCTATGTGAAAATTCAAATCCAGGAATTTTTGATTGGTGAGATTTTTCTCGATTGATTGAAATGATCAAGAAATTTGATCTAGAGTCTCTACCTCTCTCGATTGATGTTTGATTCTTGTTCGATTGATTGAGAAGAACCTTCGATTGATGCTCAATTCCTCTCGATCATTCAAGACTTATAAAAACTGAATTTTTGCAGAATTTTTCTGGTAACTGTTTTGAACGTTTGAAAAAGTTTTCTGGTAACTGTTCACTTGATAACCAATTCCTCTCTCCCAAAATCAGTTTCTAAGAAATACAAAAAACCTTGTGAGTATTTTCCAAAATTCCTGTTTATAGAACCCAACAAACTTGGTTATATCTAGGAGACGAATTTGTGATAACTCTTTAGCAACAATAGTGTGAGAACAAATCTTCTCTAAGGATAACAATTTTGTGCCTCAAAGTTATCTATTTTTCTATGTGTCTTTTGTGTTCATTTTTTTTTCTTTCTTTTTTCTATTTTTCTATTTTTCTTTCTTTTTGTGTTCATTTTTTTTCTTTCTTGATTACTTTGTGTGTTATCCCCAACATGCATAACATTGTCTTACACAAAGCAGAATATCATGACCGGCAAATGGAATGCAAGAAACCACATCGACATTACAAAATGGCAAAAATTCCCTAAGTAAAATTGTGATTGACATTACAAAATGTAACAAAAGGGAATTTATATTTAAAAGAACAAAGAAACAGAATAAGGTTGATCCACTTAAAGGACTAGAAATACAAAATCATCCATCCATATTCTAGAAATTATACTCAATAGATTATTGCGTCCATCCATTTTAAACAAAGAAACAACACCACATATAGCAGACATAGCTTTGCACCCTGCCATCGCATTTCATTTTATTTCATATATATATATATATATATATATATCAATTTAAAAACATAAGATAACTGAGGTCTTTGATACCATAACGTGGTAGTATAATATAAAAGAGAATACAAGAAAACACATCAAAAGTATTCAATAAATTAGGTGTGATACCATTTGAAATAAAAGGGCATTCAGTTGCTTAGGCCTATTCAATGTCAATATTCTTGCAGACAACTTCTCTTCAACCAAAATCTGTCAAACAAGAAAGGAATATATATAAGTAACTGAAAACGACCAAACACAATGCACTTTACGATGCCTCTACGGCATGAATTGGTCACAATCTTCTTAGTTCTTCTGCAAATGATAATTCCTACCATTATTGCAAATTTAAAGGTAATTTATTCAAGCATCCAAATAGCATGTCTGTTTTGGAATTGCTTATTTTTGGTAACTTATTTGCATAGTTTTGCTAATGATAATTCCTAAGCAGAGAAAGTTTAACTACAAAATTAGTTATAGCCTAAGGTTACAACTTTACTCAATAAAATAAACATTATTATATGTTTTGAAAATTTAACCGTTGAATTGCACGTTCTTTACTCTCTTAACATACATGTCAAATTTTGTGTTAATTGGAAATTATTTACTATATGATTTATAAACTTATATTTTATGCATAATTTTTAACTACAAAAACTGCAATTTAAATAATTTATTGATAATATAGATATTAATCTTTAATTTTTTAGAAATTTTGCAAATGTGGAAGATATAAGAAGAAGATGTAATCTAATGATGGATTTGTCAAAATTCACTCACAATAAAAAGATTTTGAGTAAGGTTATAGCTTAAATCTACAACCAATTTTTGTAGCTAAACTTTGTCATTCGTCTGGTTATCTTATGTAAAAATATTGTAGCTAAACTTTTCCTTCGTCTGTTTTGATGGAAAATCTTATGTAAAGATAGTTTTTTGTGTTTTCTAATGTTTTGTAGTATCATAAAAAATGAGTCAAAAGAAAACTATTTTTAGTCAACATAAAAAGTATGACTTATTTTTAGAGATTGTCTTCCACTAAATTTTTTTGGAAAACAATTCAATTTCACAATAAGCTAAATAAAAGAAGTTAGGACATTGTTTCTCAACTCATTTAAAATTGATATCAAACATTAAAAAAAAAAAAAAAGCAAAAGCAAAAAAGAAATAGTTTTATAGAAAACACTTTTTGAAAAAAGTAACTCATTTTCTATAAAACATTATCGCTGAAACGAACATATTATTGCACACTTGTATTCATATTAGATTTTTTTTTTTAAAATCATAAATCAAGCAATTTCAAACCAATTAACTAATTAATTTTTTTAATTAAATTATTTGAAACTGCATCATACTATTTCATGAATTCATCAAAAAAAAAAAAATATATATATATATATATAATCAATGCAACTATACTATCCTTGGAAATTAAAAATAATAATAATAATTAATCATTTATTGTATTATAATATATATATGTGTGTGACACACTGCCACCTCTAGTAAAAAATTATAAAAGAAATGACATGAACCAACTAATACTCTGATTGGTTATGAAGAAACTGTGAAACCAATATTAATAGATAAGATAAGATTGATAAGTGAAGCAAGACTCTGGTTGGAGAGACTACCTGGTGGTCGTCGGGTTTAGTAGAATTGAGTGCATCCATGCCTCTCTCTCTCTCTCTCTCTCTCTCTCTCTCCGCTAAGGGAATTGTGAACTAAGAGTCTGTGTTTTTTTTTTTTTTTTTTTTTGATGAGAGAGAGTCTGTGTTGATTGCTGTTCTGATAAGCCTGGTACATTGGTACTCTTATAAAGACATGAAAAAGTAATGACAAATTACACATTTGAGTATCACATGCAGGAGATTGAGATCTAGTGTAATTTCTAAATACAATTGCACAGTAAAATTCACCCAAATTTTTCACAATTTGTTTTTACTTTTTTTATTTTTCTTCAATTTTTTATACTTAATAATTAAGATTTAAAGTTATTTTTTGCAACTTTAAATCTTAACCATCCATACCAATTGCATTAGTTGCACTATCCACCGCATCTCAATTCCGTACTAAGCTATTCGGTGATCCTGACGTTCCTGCTGCACTAGTTAAGAATCCCATCAGAACAGTGTATCACGTGCTAAGAATAGTACATAAGCACGTATACCATTGCAAAAACACGTAAGGAAACATGCAAACGTACACCACAGCTTCCATCGAATGCAATACCCACCTCATCAAAAAAAAAAAAAAAAGAAGAAGAATGCCAACATATATTACAAAATCACACATGTATTGAATTGAATTGAATGCCGACATATGCTTTATATTTTTCACCAAATAAAATAATCGCCCTCAAAACCAATAGGGATTTTTTAAAAAAACTTGTGGAAAACAAATTAAACTATTGTCTTGCTAAGAAGTAAGGAATTCTATGCATGATAGCACCTATAAATAAAATATTTGATTTTTAAAATATTTTTATTAAAACGTAAATCAGAGTTTTAAAAATTTTTTAAATCATAGATTTTTTTTCTTCTTAAAACGCAAATTACCTTCGGTACCCATTTCATGATTTAAATTCCTTTGATTGATGTTTTTTTGGTTAAATTCTCATGCATGGCGGATTGTGGCAAAAAAAAAAATATATATATATATATATATATATATATATTTGGATGGCCTCTTTTACAACCATCTGTGCACTGGAGTTTGCTTTGGAGATTTGCATAATAGATGCTATAATCTATATTGGAAGGAGATACTGAGCATGGTCTTGAAACTCGGACGGTTCAAAAACTCGGCAAGAGAGATATTAAAAGTTTTTGAGGTCAAACCAAAGTCGAACTGAGGTTGAACTGGGATGATGTCATAATTAAATTAATAATTATTTAAAATATAAAAAAATAATTAAATTAGTAAAAAATTGAGAATATATATTATTTTCATATATATAAATTTAATTATTTGGTAAAAATTCCTATACATTATCAAAAATTCCATATTTTTTTAATCCTCAATTATAAGTTATACATAATCCAATTGGACTTAGTCCATTTTATAATTAATAAAAAAAAATTAATCAATTAACTATTGAAGAGGAAATAACGTGAGAAGGGATCTTTTTAAATTTCTTATACTTTTCAAATTGCCTACACTAAGTCCAATCCGTTTTTCCTTTTTTGTATCTTTTTTTTTTCTTCCCTTCTTCTCCATCATTTGATTGATTGATTTATCCCCTCCACCATTTATAATTCTACATCAATATCTCTTTCTTTTTTTTATACTACTATCTTAAATTTTTCTCATCCACCAATGCCTCTTTTACTTTCCCAATGCCTACACATTTCTTTAGGTTTTCCCTCTTCTCTCTCTCTCTCTCTCTCTCTCTCTCTCTCTCTCTCTCTTTCTCTTTATTATTATTATTATTTTTTTTTATTTATGAACCATCTTTTCTCTTTCTTCTTCACAAATCTCCTCACAAAACGCTTCATCTGCCTCCTTCTCAGTCTCACTCATAGAAACAATCATGGTAGTTTTTTTTGTCAAAAAATCTTCCAGAGCATTGTGTCGTCATGATGTAGTGGCTGCTCCTTTCTTCTTCTTCTTCTTCTTCTTCTTCTTTTTGTCAAAAAAATCTCATAGAAGCATTCACTGCCGGAAAGAATTTTTTGCCTAAACTAACCGAAACGTTGATGCGAGTTCAATGTTTGACAAAATCTTATGGTTGAAGCTTCAACTATGGTGATTTGGTGCTGTGAGTCTATAATGTTTTTAGTTTTTTAAAATAAAAATAGCTCTGACTTGAACCGTAAAAACTGTCCACAGTTTTTAATCCTAGGTGGTTCAACCATGGTTTGAACGGATCCCTTCTTTTCTTACCTAGAAAGGTTTCTAGAGTTAAAAAATCGTAATAGTGAAAGATTCCCAATTAATCGAGTCGGACAGTACGATCCCAGGTTTAAAAATCATGATTATGAGATGGTGATTAAGGCATTGGGTGACCATGCTTCTTCTATGGCCTCTTATGCAAAACTGTTGAATGATGCTAGGTTTATTTCTAGATCTTTTTCTTAGTTACGTTACTCTCATACTAAGTGGGAAGACAACAAAGTTGCTCATAGTTTGGCTCGATATAATGTTAATATCTCAAATTTTTTTGTTGCTCATAGTCTGGTTCGATATAGTGTTAATATCTCAAATTTTTTAGTGTGGATGAAGGATGTTTCACTGTAAATTTTTTCTGTACTATAGGCTAATATAGACGATTTAACTTAATAAGAATCCACTCATGTTTTCTTCTCCAAAAAAAAAAAAATCTCACATGGCAAGTGGATCACTTCTAGTGTAAATTATTATGCAATGAGTGATGTAAGTTCTCCAATAGCGAGTGACGTGCCATTTTTTGGCATAATTTCTCTATTGGCGGTGACCTTTTTTGTTTTTTCTAATGTAACTTCTCAGGTAGTGATCTTTTTCAACCACGTGAATTATTAATTCCTACTGGCCTCCAAAATTTCCAATAGTGAGTGACCCATTTTTGGGCATAATTTCCCTATAGTCGGTGGCCTTTTTCGCTTTTTGTAATGTAACTACTCAAGTAGTGATCTTTTTCAACCAGGTGAATTATTCCTACGTGCCTCCAAAATTTCATGTACAGTAGAATAGTCCTTAAACATGGTTGTAATAAGTGGCCTATAATTCAAAACATGTGTAACATGTGTTTTGTTGCGAAAAAGCAAGAGTCTCTCTCATTTTCAGTGATAGACCAAAACAAAACTTGATGTACTACGACATATCTATAGTATTTTTGGCTGAGTTAATTTGGTGAGGAAAAAGTGAAAAAAACTCATATTTTATGTGTAGTTAGGCTACAAATCACCATTCATACCAATTTCCAATTAAGCTCGTTTCTGTTTTTATTTATTTTTAAATATTTACATGTAGTGACACAGTGTTTTGGTTGAGGAGTGTTATATTACATAATAAATTGTCACAATATTTTTACAATTGTCAAGGTGTCAGTTCTTTATTGGTCAAAATAAAATATAAAATATTAATAAACTATCATACCAAGACCAACCACAACTACTTATGAAAATATTATGACATTTTGGTGCTGTCACTTGTCACAATATCATACTAGGATGTGCCCAACTTAAAATAAAGGTATTGTGAAAATGTGACGTTTTGTTGTTGTCATAGCATTTTCACAATTAGGTGTAATAAACTTATGAACAATTTAAGTTTCTTAAAACATTCCTATCCGCTCATGCAATATGGTATAAGAGCCCATTTTTCTAATCAACCCGAAAAGTCACCCACATTAACTTATGCATTTATTGTGCAAAATGCATTTTAGCTATATTTCTTGTGCAAATATACATCAGTCATGAGTGTTAAGGTTACTGGGTTGGAACGACTCAAGGATGACTATGAGTCATGCCCAGATTTTGGGGAGCTCTACACTAGCCTAAGTAATGCCCCATGGCCAATCTTGGATAATTATACCCTTCAAAATGGTTACTTGTTCAAAGCCAACAAGTTATGTATCCCTCGGTCTTTAGTGAGAGATTTCCTAGTTTGGGAGATATATGCGAGAGGCCTTGCAGGTCATTTTGGCTGAGACAAAACAATTAAGGAAGTGGAACGTCAATTCTATTGGCCTGGTCTTAAGATAGTTGGTCAGTGTTGTACATGTCAACTAGCCAAACATCGAAAGCAAAACACTGGCCTGTACACGCCTCTACCTATGCCAGATTGCACGTGGCCGGATGTGAGTATAGACTTTGTGTTAGGATTGCCCCGCACCTTTAGGAAGCATGATTCTATTCTAGTAGTTGTTAATCGCTTTTCTAAGATGGCTCATTTCCTACCATGTTCTAAGACCTCTGATGATTCTAAGATTGCAAAGTTCTACTTTGATAAGATTGTCAAACTTTATGGTCTTCCTAAAACCATAGTGTCTGATAGGGATGTTCGCTTCATGAGTTATTTTTGGAAGACTTTGTGGCATTTAGTAGGCACCAAATTGAAATTTTCCATGGCATTTTATCCTCAAACTGAGGTGGTTAATCATAGTCTAGGCAACCTCCTTTGGTGTTTAATGGGATTCAATTCTTCCTACAACCCAACTTGCATATAATAGCTCTGTCAATAGGTCTATAGGCGCTAGCCCTTTTGAGGTTGTGCATGGATATACACCTAGGAAGCCCTTAGATCTTTTGCCCATGTCCCCACATGATAGGATTTCTGAATCTGCTGAGGCATTTCCACGACATATTCATGATTTGCATAATGAGATTCGTAAAAAAATTCAGGTAAGTAATTCTCAATATAAAATTTATGCTGACACTCATCGGCGTCATGCAGAGTTTCAGGTAGGGGATTATGTCATGATTCAGATTCGACCTAAACAGTTTCCCACTGGGACCGTTAAGAAATTGTAGAGTTGTAGTGCCAGTCCATTCAAGGTATTGAAACGAATGGGCCTAAATGCATATGTCATTGACCTTCCTTATGATTATGGTATTAGCTCCTCCTTTAATATTGAGGATCTAGTTACTTATAAAAGCCCCACAGCTATTCCTGATGCCCCTTTTGATGAGCCTTTGCTTGATCCTATTGACACCCCTATTCCTATCCCTTTACCCTTAAATCTTCCATATTCACATAAAGAGTCTATTGATGCTATTTTAGATGAGCAAATTGTTTCTACTAGGGATGGAGGAGTTCACCATTTCCTAGTTCGGTGGCGAGGGCAACTAGATTCAGATTTCACATGGATTACTCGAGATGAGCTATAGTAACTGGATCCTGACTTGCTGGAGTACTATAAGAGCTCTTCAGATTTCCACTTGATGGGGTCAAGTTCTTCTCACCCGGGGGGAGTTGGTGCAGACACAAGGTACAAGCCCCCAATTATACGCATGTATGGGAGGAAGAGCAAAAAGAAGACGACCCAACCTGTGGCTTTATGGATGGAGTCTATTAGTTATTGGGCTTGAGATTAAGCAAGCCCCAGCATTTAATAATTAGGGTTTTTTTTATGCATTTTATTGTTATCTATTTAAGTACTTTTTTTTATTATTGTAAGACAGCTTTTGATAATTATTAAAAACGTGTGTTTTCTTTACACTGGTGCTGACTCCAAGTAACCCTTAGGTGCTGACTCCTAGGGTTTATCATTTTGTTCTATTGTTGTTTTGTTGTTCCATTGAAATAGTGTGGTTGTCCTACGTCAACCAACACCCATTATGGCTTGTTTTCGGTAGAACCGTGGTTCATTCTAAGATTTGGTTTATTCTTAACTACTTCGGTCACCAGTTTTATTTTTTTTTTCTTCATTTCTGAGCTAGGAATTGATAGCTTGAGCTTTACAAACTGACACCTTAATCCCAATGACTCTCCTAACCTATAGATTATGCACCCCTATCGGTCACATGTCCCATATCATGATAACAAGCACATATAATACTCTCACCAATACTGCTAGTTTGCAATAGTATCAATCAGTCATATACATTAAAATCTAAAAATAGGAATTGAACTACTCAAGAAAATTTAAGTGCTAAAGAAATATACCATCCAAACTCCTACAAACTACAAAAGAAAATGAACTTCATCCCCTTTCTAGGAAAGATTTGGTATCCAAAGAGTTACTATATAGGTCAATGATGTAATTGCCATTACCAAAGGATCCAGGGAGTCTTGACAATAAATAAGAGACACCCACCTCTGGGAAGAATCCCAAAGATGTTTCTGGCATTGCAAAGACCTGCAAAAAGTCCAGTATCATAATGCAAGTTATCCAAGAAACCTAGATCTACAATTTTTTTTTTTTTTTTTAAATGAGTGTAACACTAGGACTTCCCATCCTAGGAAGTCACTTGCTTATTACTAATATTGCCCAGCACACTTGTTTTGAAGTTTTGATGTGATTTTATACTTTAGTGCTGTTATGATCAAACTCAAAAAAAAAAAAAAAAAAAAAAAAAAAAACCTAGAACTACTAAATTAAAACAATACTGCAAAAATCCACATAGAAGAAAAAGGAGAGCAGTTCAATCCTTCTTTTTATATGTAGGTACATCTCATGTATCCATACGGAACCAAAATTACATACCACTTTAAGACAAATGAATAATATAGCATTGAAGAAGAAAAGGGGAAAGAAAATCAGCATATTAAGTCATAGCAAAGATGAAGCTACAACAATTGGTCATTCTATTGAAAATTAAATACAACTCATGTATCCATATGGAACACATGGCACCATAATTGCCAATGCATTTAAAATTCTCATCTGCAAAACGAGAAGAAATTCTAATTGCCACCGCCAAAGGAAAGGTGAAGTCATTTAAGGACCATTTGAACTTGAGCATCATCTGGCAACTTCTAGCACATAAATATGGTATAGAATAGCTAGCCCCAAGTGCCTGGAGTTGCATTAGGACACAGCAATTTAGTGTACGCAGGCCAAAGAGAAGAGACCTAAAACCAAATTTAAGAACCTTTTAAGAAGTTCAAAACACAAGTGATAATAATGATAGTGGACAGCATCAGCATTTTTTGCTTGATCAGGTTTAACAATACAATTCTTCTTCTTCTTTTCTTATTGATACAGGAAGCATTAAGATTAATTTAGGACCCAAAAAAGAAAAATAAGAAGTGTCGTAATAAATTAAGTTTAGCATCTTTTTTCATTTTTATTTGAACTCAAAATGTCTCCATTAGAAACACCAAGAGGTGCCAGTTGAACTACAAGGTTCCTAGCCAAATTTAGCAACTATTGTACCTGCAACTATACATATTAATTAAAGAAGAACATTTGCAACAATTAAAATAAAAGGAGTGGAGGGAGAGAGTAGTGAACCATGAGATAAACAACCATATTCACTTCCTTGCTTTGGACATTCAAACTGACCATCATCAATTGAATGGGATAAAATAATGGAAATACATTACTGCTCTATAAAATCTCAGGGAAGTGTGTAATTCATAATCATCTACTAGGAGAAAGTAAAATTTTGTATGACTTAAAACTGGAGATAAGGAGAGATAAATACCGAATTTTCTGTTGCAACCTGGAATCTACCATGTATTGAAGCCCCTGCCCCACCTCCCATGACAATTCCATTAAGGATTGAAACCTTCAACAATATTTGCATGCTAATAGTAAGAAAGAATATATTCATGAAACTAACTTGACCAAGAATGCCTCCACAGTCAAAAGTCAATATAAACAAAAGATAATGAAAATTTACAATTCATGGTGAACAGGGTCACCTGGGGTTTACGATATGTTGCCAAAATGTAAATTAAGGTGAACTTCGTCCAATACAATTTTGCACCTAATCTCCAGGTACCTAATACATAAAAATATTGGGGGGGACGGGGGGAAGTATTACAGGATTAGCATTGATGTCCTTTACTTCTTAAAAAATAAATTCTTGAAATTCACATAAGTTGAGCATCTTGTAAAGAAGAGATGACTGAAAGACTCCACAATAGCAGTTGAATCTTATCTGTGGTGGTAGGTCATGAATAATCTAGATGTTGAGGACCAGTGAGGGTGGTCCAATGAGTAATAAAAAGAGCCTACACCTTCATTAATATCCCGAATCCCTGCTGCAACATCAGCTCCAGCGCAAAATGCTCATCCCTTTCCCTAAAAAAATGACCACGGAGGACATGCAATCAGTTTGCATTCTCTGCAAGGCTGAAACAATCGAAAACGTGCCCAATTCTTTACTTATAAACTTTAGTTAAACAAATGAAAATGCCTATCTATCATATATGCACAAGAAAATGTCTTGAGACTCCGAACAGCCTTTACTAAGTAAATTTTCAATTGAACTAGATGAAGTTTAAAAGTTAACAACCCTAAGAAGGTTGCTTTTTTTTTAGAGGATTAAAGAAGATAATCTGTTTTATTTAGCCAAAATAAAATAACTTCCGACCTCACCACAAAACTCGCTTTTCATTTAGAACCAACATAAATAACTAAGGGTTAATTTTACAACAAAATCCTTACAACCTGCATAACAAAACAGCAATCACAATGATTCATTAGCACAACCTGAATTAAGAAAATTAAATGTAATATCCACTGCCATGTACCCACACATTCATTTGCGAGGATCAGCCAAAATAAAGTGTCAGAAAGATATGACTTTCTTTTTGATTTATTTCCAATGCAATTTGAAGGTAAGATATGAAGATTGTCTCTTAAGAATGGACATACCTTGACAATTACCAACTTCACATTAGAATCCTCCTCATATGCAACGAAAAGCTCCAATAGCCGAGAAATCTAGAATTTTGCATTAAACACAAGTTCCAGATAAAAAGTTATAGCAAATTGGTTACTTCATTTGCACTATGACATGCATGCATAAGTATTGCAATATTGATATTAGTATGCATTGTTGTATATATAGGTATATACGTGGATAGGTTGTAATAATGATATTTAAGATTAGAGAGTATTGACTTACAAAGATGATAAAATGAAAATTCAAGTTCTAGAATTTTCTATGTGAAAATTCAAGTCCAAGAATTTTCGGTCGGTCGAGATTTTTCTCGATTGATTGAAATGATCAAGAAATTTGATCTAGAGTTTCTGCCTCTCTCAATTGATGTTTGATTCCTATTCGATCGATCGAGAAGAACTTTCGATTGGTGCTCAATTTCTCTCGATCTTTTGAGACTTATAAAAACTGAATTTTTGCAGAATTTTTCTGGTAACTGTTTTTAACGTTTGAAAAGGTTTAAAGCCTTGTGAACAGTTTTATGAAACATTTAAACTTTCCATTCGAGTCTTTTAAATGATTATAACCTTATGGGGATAAATGTGGTTCATGTTCACTTGATAACTAATTCCTTTCTCTCCCAAAATCAGTTTCTAAGAAACACAAAAAAATCCTGTGGGTATTCTCCAAAATTCCTGTTTGTAGAACCCAACCAATTTGGTTGTATCTAGGAGACGAATTTGTGATAACTCTTTCGCAACAATAGTGTGAGGGTAAATCTTGTCTAAGGATAACAATTTTGTGCCTCAAAGTTATCTATTTTTCTGTTTGTCTTTTGCGTTCACTTTGCTCTTTCTTGATTATTTTGTGTGTTATCCCCAACATGCATAACATTATCTTGCACAAAGCAGAATATCATGATCGGTAAATGGAATGCAAGAAACCACATAACAAGATCTGGAAATGGCAAAAATTCCCCAAGTAAAATTGTGATTGACATTACAAAATGTAACAAAAGGGCATGTATATTCAAAAGACAAAAGAAACGGAATAAGGTTGATCCACTTAAAGGACTAGAAATACAAAATCATCCATATTACGGAAATTATACTTAATAGATTATTGAGTCCTGCCATTTTGGAACAAAGAAATAACACCACATATAGCAGACATAGCTTTACACCCTGCCATCGCATTTCTTTTGATTTTATTTATATATACCAATTTAAAAACATAAGATAACTAAGGCATTTGATACCATAACATGGTAGTATAATATGAAAGAGAATGCAAGAAAACACATCAAGAGTATTCAATAAGTTAGGTGTCATACCATTTGAGATGAAAGGGCATTCAGTTGCTTAGTTCTATTCAATGTCAATATTCTTGTAGACAACTTCTCTTCAACCAAAATCTGTCAAACAAGAAAGGAATATATATAAGTTACAGAAAATGACCAAACACAATACACTTTACGATGTCTGCACTGCATAAATTGGCCACGATCTTCTTAGTTCTTTTGCTAATGATAATTCTTGCCATTATTGCAAATTTAAAGGTAATTTATTCAAGCATCCAAATAGCATGTCTGTTTTGGAATTGTTTATTTTTGGTAGCTTATTTTCATAATTCTACTAATGATAATTCCTTGGCAAACAAAGTTTAGCTACAAAATTAGTTGTAGCATAAAACTACAACTTTACTCAATAAAATAAACATTACTACATATTTTGAAAATCTAACAGTTGAATTGCATATTCTTTACGCTCTTAATATACATGTCAAATTTTGTGTCAATCGGATATTATTTACTATATGATCTATAAATATATACATTTTATGCACAATTTTAAATTACAAAAACTTGCAATTTAAACAATTTATTGATGACATAGCTATTGATCTTTAATTTTTTAGAAATTTTGCAAATATGGAAGATATAATAAGAAGATGTTATCCAATAGTAAATTTGTCAAAATTCACACACAATGAAAAGATATTGAATAAGGCTGTAACTTAAAACTACAACTAATTTTGTGGTTAAACTTTGTCTTTCCTCAATATTGTAGATAAACAAGATATTGAGAAAGGACAAAATTTGTCCTTCGTTTGGTTATCTTGTGTGAAGATATTGTAGCTAAACTTTCTCCTTCGATTGTTTTGATGAAAAATCTTGTGTAAAGATAGTTTTCCAATATTTGGTAACATCATAAAAAATGAGTCAAAGGAAAACTATCTTTGATCAACATAAAAAATATAACTTATTTTTAGAGGTTCTTTTCCACTAAATTTTTTGGAAAATAATTATATCTCACAGCAAGCTAAAAAAGAGAAATTAGTATTATAAAAAACACTACTTTTTGGAAAATGATTCATTTTCTAAAAAAATATTATCACCGAAATAAACATATTATTGTACACTTTTATTCATAGTATATATATATTTTTATCATAAATCAAGCAATTTTAAACCGATTAATTAATTAATTAATTAATTATTTTTTTGTTTGAAAACTAAATTATTTGAAACTGCATCATACTATTTCATGAATTCATCAAAAAAAAAAAAAAAAAAAAAAATCAATGCAACTATACTATCCTTGGAAATTAAAAAAGGAAAAAGAAAAAAAAAAACAGTAATCATTTATTGTATTATAATATATATGTGTGTGCCACGCTGCCACCTCTAGTAAAAAATTATAAAGGAAATGACATGAAAGTGTGAAACCATATTAATAGATAAGATTGATAAGTGAAGCAAGACTCTGGTTGGAGAGACAACCTGGTCGTCGGGTTTAGTAGAATTGAGTGCATCCATGCCTCTCTCTCTCTCTGCTGTTCTGATGAGTCTGTTACATTGGTCCTCTTTATAAAGACATAAAAAGACATGAAAAAAAAAAAAAAAAAAATGTAATGACAAATTACACATTTGTGTATCACGTACTAAGCTAATTGGTGATCCTGATGTTCCTGCTGCACTAGTTAAGAATCCCATCAGAACAGTCTGTACCACGTGCTAAGAATAGTACATAAGCAAAGTCAGTCTTTTGGAAAATATTTTATTGCACAAAAGACTGAAGAGTAAAAACTAAGAAAAGTCATCACAAAAGAACGTTTAGGGCTGTTTGGATTGAGTTTTTTGATAACTCAATTCTCTGTTTCCATAACTCATAACTCAAAAATGGTGGGATCCATAGTAAAAAGGTTGTTTGGCCAAACGATAACTCTGTTTCCATAACTCTGTTTCCATCACTCAATTCTCTGATTTTTGAGTTATGGAAACTGAAAACAACAAAAGGCTGTTTTCAGTTTCCATAACTCATAACTCAATGGCATTTCCGTAAATAAACACACATGAGGGACCCACAGCCGCAACTTTTGACCACCTTTTGACTTTTTTTTTTTTTTTTTTTTTCCTGGGTTGGCCGTTCAGTTTTTTTTTTTTTTTTTTTTTTTTTTTTGGGTTGGCGTTGTTCTTTTTTTTTTTTTTTTTCTTTTTCTTTTCCTTTTCCTGGGTTGGCTGTTCGGTTTCTGGGTTGGCGTTGTTGTTTGTTTTTTTTTTTTTTTTTTTTTTTTTTTTTTTTTTTTTTTTTTTTTTTTTTTTTTTTTTTTTTTTTTTCTGGGTTGGCGTTGTTCTTTTTTTTTTTTTTTTCCTTTTTTTTTCCTTTTTCTTTTTCTGGGGTTGGCTGTTCGGTTTGGTTTTTTTTTTTTTTTTTTTTTTTTTTTTTATATATTAGCTTCGGTGAGTTGGGTGCTAAAAAAAAAAAAAATTACTGTATTGGCTGACAGGTGTGGGGTCCATGAATAGTGTGAAAAAATTGAGTGATGAAAATAAAAATGATGTTGCCAAATGAGTGTAAAAAAATGAGTGATGAGTGATGAGTTATGAGTGATGAGTGATGAGTGATGGAAATTGAGTGACGGAAATTGAGTGACGAAAATTCCTTACCCAAACAGGCCCTTAGTCTTTTTTCTGTCTTTTCCTCTTTAAGTCTTGTTTTGTTGCTTTGGATGGAAGACCAGTTCACCACACGTGAATATGGCTGGACTGAAAGCAGTGGCTCAGAAATAAGCAATGACCCTTTTGATGAAGAATCTGAGTCGGATCAACAGTCTTTTGAGGGAGATGAAATCCCTTTTGCAAGGTATGGACCTATCATAGCTGCAGATCCTGAAGAAGTCAACATGCAGCGTGATTTCTGGGGTATGTGTGCAATAGGGTTCATTCTTGACTATAGAAAATTCTCAGTGAGGCATTTACAACAAGTTATTAATGCTGCATGGAGGATCAAAGGTTCAGTTACTGTAGTAGGTAGAGATTCATACTTTTACTTGATTCACTTTGAGATGCTGGATGATTTAAATCATGCATGCACAGAGGGTCCATGGGCCGTTGATGGAGCTCTTCTTATACTAGAAAAGTGGAGACCAAATTTGGTCTTGAGTAGATTGCAACTCAATCATGTCTCCTTGTGGGTTCAGCTGCATGGATTTCCATTGGAATATCACTATCCGGAGTTAGCTGAGAGAATGGGACAATTGATTGGAATCTATGAAAGAGTGGATTGGGAAGATCAACTTCCTAGGAATATCAGATTTATGAGGGTTAGAGTTCGTATGGATCCATGGATGCCTGTGCTCACAGGTTTCATGCTAAGACTTGATGATGGTTCAAGAGTTTGGGTTCAATGCAGATATGAGCGTGTTCATAAGCTTTGCACAAGGTGTGGTTTAATTGGGCATAGCAGAGGACAATGTACCCAAGACATGGATGATATTGAGAGGTGGATTCACAGGCAAAGGCGTTGCCTCCAACAAATTCATCATGTACAATTTGGATTTGATGTTTTAGAGCCTCTGTTTGCAAATAATCTTAGAGCTTACCATAACAGAAGAAGGAGATGGACTACTCAGATTCGGTTTGGTAACCTTGACTGTAATCCTCACATGCATTCCCATGATCAACCTCCCAATCTTGAAAACAATGAAGTACCATCTCAAAATCAGACTTCTGAAGTTAATAATCAGACCTTGCATGAACCTGATACGCCTGTACACTCTATTAATGCAAATGATCCACCTAACTCACCCCAACACACACGCAATCACGCAGAGAATGCTCATGCAAGCCTAAATTCTGCCATACACTCACTGAATTTGGGCACCAATGTTAACCTTTTAACACCCCTTAATTCTCCCTCTACAGAAGGGTGTGGTCAAAATGCTCTGCAGTCTTCTCAACCTCAACACACCAGAAATTCCATTAGTCTCAATGAACAAACAGATTCTACCTTCTTGTTGAGACCTCCTTGGCAACTCCCGGTTTCCTCTGACCTTAGGTGGACTTGGGTTGGGGGTGAAGGTCCTTTCATTACAAACGAGGAAATAAGAGGTTTAAACATGGATTCTTCTGAAACTGAGAGTGATTCTGTTACTGAAAGGTTATACAATTTGGATAAGTTAAATGAAGACAGACTAGAGGTTTTGGTTGGGGTTGCATGGAAACGTGGATAGATTCCGGAGTCACCTGAAGAGTTAGTGGACAGTTTAGTTCAAAGAGTTAACAGAGGTATGGTTAGATTTGAAAGAGGTAACTCTAGTTTGGGCCAGAATTTGCACGGTCCATTGGACAGTGATACAAACCCAGGAACTGAACTGGGTCAATCGGGCATAGTGACAAGTGCACCACAGTCCATTTCTCAGGGTCTATCTAGGAGTTTGGACACAGGGTTGGACAATCTAAACAACTTAAGCCCAATGTCATCGGGCCCTGGCCCACCTTCACCAGGGTCAGCTAATTCTGATCCATATCCTTTATCAGAGAAGCAAAAAGAGGAAATTAAGGATTTGAATCCGACAAACTCCACTACTTCTGGTGTCTCAAGGAAAAGGTTTAGAGTGGAATTTGGAAGATTGGGAAGAAACATAAGGCAAAGGCTTCTCTGTGGTTTTTTCCCCAATGAAGGTACACCTGAACTCTCAGTAAACCCTAATGATTTTCCTTTCTCTCATTCTGATGATTCTTTTGATAATTATGTTAATGGAAATGGAATTGGGCATTGGGAAGCTGGCCCTAAGCAGCTTCCCCAAGGGCCATGAAGATCTTAAGTTGGAACTGCAGAGGTCTGGGCAAACCTACTGCAGTTCTTAAATGTAAGAAAAAGGCCCTAGAACTTAAACCTGATTTAATGTTCTAAATGGAAACTAGATTACCTAAAGAGAAGGGTAAGCAAGTGTGGATCAAATGTGGGTTTAGTGATGGCTGGGAAGTACCTAGGGATGGTTTGGGTGGAGGGTTGCTTTTAGCATGGTTACCTGGTCTTAATGTGCATATAGTTTTTCATTCTAATAATATTATACGTGCTGACTTGTTAGACTCTAAGGGTAATCCTCTGTCTATTACTTTCATTTATGGTCACCCTGAGCATGCTAAGAGAGGAGAGGTGTGGCATCAACTAAGAAATTTAAAAAGCCTGGCCCATCAGAACTAGCTATGCATAGGGGACTTCAATCAAATATTGTATAAAGAGGAAAAACTTTCCTTTAACATGGGTTCCATTGTAGGGGCTGACCTGTTTCAGCAAGTTATTTCTGAATTACATCTTTGTAACTTAGTTGCTAATGGTCAGAAATTTACTTGGATGAATAACAGAGAGGAGGAAGGGTTTGTGATGGAGAGACTAGATAGGGCTTTTGCCAGTGTTGATTGGGTTAACTCTTATCCTCAGTACTCTCTCCTAAATCTACCTATAGTTGATTCTGATCATGGACCTATCTTGCTGAATTTTGAGAAGCAATTACCCTATAGGAAAAGACCCTTCAGATTTGAATTAATGTGGATCAACCACCCTTCTTGTAAGGATATGATTCGTCAGGCATGGAATTTACATACTAAAGGCTCTAGGGGAGCCCAATTGAACAATAAATTAGCTAATGTCAAAAAGGAAGCTATTGGTTGGAACAAATCGGTCTTTGGAAAGGTGGAGTTGGAAATCAAAAAGAAATTGGTTGAGCTACAAGAGATGCAAGATTCAATTGTTTCTTTAGAAGATGTTAGGAAAGAGAAAATCTTGAGAGAGGAATTGGAAGGGCTTTTGAATAGAGAAGAAATAATGTGCACACAAAAGGCTAGGAACAATTGGGCCTTGTTTGGAGATAGAAACACTAGATACTTTCAAACTGTGGTTAGACAAAGAAGAATTAGGAGCAGGATTGTTCATACAAAAAATGAAGATGGAATTCTTTTGGAGGATCCTTTGGAGGTGGAAAACAGATTGGTTAATCATTTTAAGGCTTCTTTTGAGGATACAGATCCGATGGATGTTGGTTTTATTCTTAATGAACTCCAAAAAGTGGATTTGCCTAAACTCTCACATAATCAATGCCTAGAATTGAATAGACCGATAACTAATCTTGAGATTGAGGACACTATTTTTCAGTTGGGTCCTCAAAAAGCTCCTGGCCCTGATGGTCTCCCTGCTTTCTTTTTTCAACATTATTGGGAGATTGTTAAAACTGATGTGTTTAATACTATCCATGCCTTTTTTCATTCGGGGTCCCTTTTCAAGCCTCTTAATCATACTTTTATCACCCTTATCCCAAAAATCTCTTTTCCTAATGATGTATCTTATTTTAGGCCTATTAGTCTATGTAATGTGATTTATAAGGTCATATCCAAAATTCTTGTTAATAGACTTAAGCCTTTTATGGACAGCCTCATTTCTCCCTTTCAAAATGCCTTTATAAAAGGTAGAAACATCTCTGACAATATTCTTATTGCGCATGAGATAATGGATATCCTTAGAAAGAAAAAGGGGAGGAAAAATAGTTTTGGAGCTTTAAAGATAGATATGAAAAAAGCTTATGATAGGGTGAGGTGGAATTTTCTGAAAGCTGTTTTGATATCCATGAACTTTGACCATAAATGGATCAAATGGATTATGGAATGTGTAACTCTTCTTGTGAATGGTAGTACTACTATGTCCTTCAAATCAGCTAAGGGCCTAAGACAGGGTGATCCCCTCTCTCCCTATCTTTTTCTCTTATGTACCAATGTCTTATCTATGTCTTTACAAAAGGCTGAGCAGGAAAAGTTAATAAATGGGGTAAGGGTTGGTAGGAATGGTTGTACTTTTACTCATCTGTTGTATGCTGATGATTCCTTATTTTTCTTCAAGAATGATAATAAGTCTTTAGTAAATTTGAGATGTATTCTAGATTGGTACTGTAACCTATCTGGACAGTGCATTAACTATGAGTTACACAATAAATGTGAACTTGGTGCAAAATCCCAGTAAATACCTTGGACAAAACTTTAAGCTTAGGGGCAATAAAGTGGCTAACTTTCAGTTTTTGGTGGATAAGCTTCAATCTAAGTTACAAGGGTGGAAAGCTAGCCTCCTTTCTCAAGCCGGAAGGACCACACTTATAGCTTCTGTTCTTTAAACCCTCCCTTTATATACCTTTTCCTGTTTCAAGGTACCTGAAACAATATGCAAAAAAATGGATTCAATAGTCAGTGCTTTTTGGTGGGGTCATGACCTTGGGGTTAGAAAGTTGCACGTGATGAATTGGAACAAGATTTGTCAACCTAAGTCTTGGGGTGGGTTAGGTCTTAAGAAATTCAATTTAATGAACCAAGCGATGTTAGCTAAACAATATTGGAGAATTAGTCAACACCCTAATTCATTACTTGCAAGGACCTTCAAGGCTAAGTACTTCCCTAGGGGGTCAATACAGGATTGTTCCCCTAAACCACACCAGTCATGGGTTTGGAGGAATATAATCAAGTTTGATAACCCTAAACTTAAGGAAGGGAGATGGGGGGTAGGAAAAGGATGCAATATTCCTCTGTAAGGTTGAATTTAATCAACCATTTTATTGGCTTTATTCCGTGCCAAATTTGCTTGTATTTCAGCATTTAGTAACCCTGTATTTAGGTGGGTTTGTTGTAAGGGTAGTAAGTGAGATAGAGTAAAGTTTGCTCAAGAGTGTGCAAGAAAACAGAGACTCGCGGCTTGGCCTCGCGGGTGACTCGCGGCTGCAAGCCGCCAGATGCAGCACACATGCCAAGCATGCCGGAAGGTGAACACTCATGCTAGCTGGAGCACTACAGGACAAAATAGGACAAATAGCGACTGGATCTCGCGACTTAGTCAAGTCGCGAGGTCAAGCCGCGAGCCACCCCTGTTTTGTAAATCCTGACGTTTTACATTCCTCTCCCACTCCAGTATAAATACCCCTTTTACCCACAAATGTAAGAGAGCTTCCAGAGAGAATTTTAAGAGAGAAACCCTAAAGAAAAACAAGATTGATTCACCCACAATCTATACATTAAAGTCTCTTCAAATTTCTCAACTCTCTTCCTCTCCATTGCCAAATCCTTGAGAGGCATTTTACCAAACCTTGTTCTCACCATATTCATCATTGTGAGAGGGCTGTTTGGATTTCTAGGAAGCAGTTAGGAAGGAACCAATCTACATTGGTTGATGCTACGGTTTAGTAGCGGAATTTGGGAAGCTAGAAAAGAAAAAGGTTCGGCGCAACCTCGTTGGAGCAAGAAGCTTGGAGGACTTAGGTGCACTGGGTAGATTAGGCTTGGAGGGTCTATTGCTGTCCATGTATCCCAACTACATTTTCTAGTGGATTGTTTACCGCTTGGAGGGTGGCGGAGAGGTTTTACGCTAAGGGCTTCGGTTTCCTCTTCGATAACACATCGCGTGTTGTCTTTGTGTTTGCATCTTCCTTCTCTTTTATCTTTACCTTTTATTATCTGCTGTGGGTTGTGATTTTAATTTGGCTTAGATAGTTTTTCCAATTCCATATTATAGCTTATGTTAATTTTCCGCACACTAGTTGTTTGACATAATGCTTGAATTGGTTAAGTTGTAATTTGGGGGTCTAAACGTTCAAGGGTGTTTATACACATATTTGAACTTTCATCCTCTTAGTCATCAAGATTGATGTAAAGGTCTACCTCATAATCTACTTCACCCTAGTTTGACTACTGGTATAGTTGCTAACCTTATAGACCAACATTCTCATAAGTGGAATTCAGATTTAATAAGAGATATTTATCCTTTTCCCTTATGTAAGGAGATATTACAAATTCCCCTACCTAGGATCTATTCTGTTGATGATAAGTTACTATGGAAGCACTCTAATAGTGGTGAATTTGAAGTTAAAAAAGCATATAATATTTTGCTAGAGGACTACCTGACACTTTATAATGATCATCACAGCCAATCCCATGCTGATAATAAAGTATGGAAGCTAATATGGAAGATAAAAACTCCACAAAAAATTTGTAATTTTATTTGGAAGCTTTTTCAGGAGGGTCTTCCCACCAGACAGCTTCTAAGGAATAGGGGAATCATTGATATTGGTCCTTGTCCTTTTTGCAACTTTGCAGAAGAATCCACAACCCATTTGTTCCTTATCTGCCCTTTTGCTAGAGCTTGTTGGCATGGGTCACCATTAGCTGTTCACACATCTGATCTTCTTGGTATCTCTGTGCAGCAATGGTTAAAGGGATTAATTATGTCTCATAGTTTGGATGATGAGGTTTTTATGGAATATATGCAGAAAATTTTCATCACATTGTGGACAATTTGGTATCATAGGAATAGAGTGGTTCATGAGGAAATACAACCAAATCCCTTGGACGTTGTGCTTACAGCTCAAAATCTGTATTGCAGGTACAAAGAAGCATACTCCATCAGTTACGAGCCAAACAGAAGCTGTTCCAGATCAAGAGTTGAACACAACATAGAAGTAGGACACTGGCAGCTGCTAATCAAGATTGCAGGGGTAAGAAACTCAAGATGTAATAGAAGTGCTTGGGCTTATGAAGCTAAGGATATGCAAGGAGTTATCAAATTGTGTGGTGTAGCTAGCAGCAATGCAAGTTCAACAAATGGGGCTGTACAGGAGGCTTTGATGGAAGCAGTCATCACAGCCAACAACTACGGATTTAATAGGATTCTCTTTTTGACAAACAACAAGAATCTGATCCAACTTGTTCACAGGTCTAAGACTCCAGCTTGGCATGAGAGGTCCTTGATGGCTGATTTGGATATTTTGTATCAAAGTGGTTTTGTTTGTAATCTGTTAGTTGTCCCCAATTGTATCCTTGATTTTGTTAATGTTGCTGCAAAAATGGCAATCCGAATGCCACTACATCATACTTGGGTTCATCCTAGTCTTTTGTAATTTGATAAACTCTGTATCTTCCTTTGCTGGTATGAAAAAAAAAAATAAAAAAAAATTGTTTTTATTTGATTGGGATAGGAATTTATTTGTTTTTATACTGATATTTTCCAATTTCTAGTTTGAATATATTACGCGGTTTCTGAATTGAATCAAATTCCTATCCAATCAAATATATCACAAAAAATTTCCTTGTTGGGATTGAATTGAATGCCGACATATGCTTCTTTTTTTCTTTTCTTTTTTTTTCACCAAATAAAATAATCGCCCTCAATACCAATAGGGATTTTTTTTTTTTGTTTAAATGTGGAAAACAAATAAAACAATTGTCTTGCTAAGAAGTAAGGACTTCTATGATATATAGCACCTATAAATAAAATATTTTATTAAAACGTAAATCATAGTTTTTAAAATTTTGTAAATCGTAGTTTTTTTTTTTTTTTTCTTAAAACGTAAATTCCTTCAGTAACCATTTCATGATTTAAATTCCTTTGATTGATCTTTTTTGGTTAAATTCTCATGCATGGCTGACTGTGGCAAAAAAAAATTTTGGATGGCCTTTTTTGCAACTATTCATTCACCGGAGGTTGCTCTGGAGATTGGCAAAATAGATGCTATATTGGAAGGAGATTCTGAGCCTACTTTTGAAACTCAAACGGTTCAAAAAACTTGGCAAGAGAGATGTTTAAGGCTTTTGAGGTCAGACCAAAGTCGATCTAAGGTTGAACTGTGATGATGTCATAATTAAATTAATAATTATTTAAAATATAAAAATATAATTAAATTAGTAAAACATTGAGAATATATATTATTTTCATATATATAAATTTAATTATTTGGTAAAAATTCCTATAAATTATCAAGAATTCCACTTTTTTTAATCCTCAATTATAAGTTATACATAATCCAATAGGACTTAGCCCATTTTATAATTAATAAAAAATAATAATAATCAATGATAACTATTGAAGAGGAAATGACATGAGAAGGGGTCTTTTTAAATTGTCTAAAGCTAAGTCCAATCCGTTTTTCCTTTTTTGTTTTTTTTTTCTTCCCTTATTCTCTACCATTTGATTGATTGATTGATTTATCTCTCAACTGTTTATAATTCCATATCTTTATCTCTTTCTTTTTTTTTTTCTTTTATATTACTATCTTTCATTTTTCTCATCCATCCAATGCCTGTTTTACTTTTCCAATGCCTACACATTTCTACAGGTTTTCCCTCTTCTCTTTTTTTTTTTTTTTTTAATTTTAATTTAATTTTTTTTTATGAACCCTCTTCTCTTTTTCTTCTTCACAAATCTCCTCACAAAACTCTTCCTCTACCTCCTTCTCAGTCTCACTCACAAAAACAATTATAGTTTTTTTTTTGGGTCAAAAAATCTTGCAGAGCATTGCGTCGTCACCATGTTCTTTTTTTTTTTTTTTTTTTGGGTCAAAAAAATCTCGCAAAAGCATTTAGTGCCAAAAGGAATTTTTCGCCTGAAACTGAAACGTTGATGCGAGTTCAACGTTTGACAGAATCTATGGTTGAAGCTTAAACTATGGTGATTTGGTGCTGTGAGTTTGTAATGTTTTTAGTTTTTTAAAATAAAAATAGCTTTGACTTGAATCGTGAAAACTGTCCACATTTTTTAAATCTAGGCGGTTCAACCGTGGTTTGAATGGATCCCTTCTTTTCTTAGCTAGAATGGTTTCCAGGGTTAAAAAAGCGTAATAGTGAAAGGTTCCCAGTTAATCAGGTCAGACTGTACGATCCTAGGTTTAAAATCATGATTATGAGATGGTGATTAAGGCATTGGGTGACCATGCTTCTTCTATGGCCTCTTATGCAAACCTATTGAATGATGATAGGTTTATTTCTAGACCTTTTTCTCAATTACGTTACTCTTATACTAAGTGGTAAGGTAACAAAGTTGCTCATAGTCTGGCTTGATATAATGTTAATATCTCAAAATTTTTACTTGCTCATAGTCTAGCTCGATATAATGTTAATATTTCAAATTTTTTAGTGTGGATGAAAGATGTTCCACCGTAACTTTTTTATGTACTACAGGCTAATATAGATGATTTAACTTAATAAGAATCCACTCATGTTTTCTTCTCAAAAAAATAAAAAAAAATAATCTCACTTGCCAAGTGGATCACTTCTAGTGTAAACTATTATGCAGTGAGTGATGTAAGTTCTCCAATAGTGAGTGACGTGCCATTTTTTGGCATAATTTCTCTATAGGCGGTGGCCTTTTTTGTTTTTTCTAATGTAACTTCTTAGGTAGTGATCTTTTTTTTTTTTTTGGATAAAAGGGGAAGTATTATTTAATTATATATAATGTCAAACAACAGCAAGCATTACAGCCTTTACATTACACATTCTAGTAGTTCCTATATGTTCCATATTCCATACAAAAACCATATATACAAAAGAAGGACAGGTATCATAGGTTTCCAAAAGACACTGTTGCTGATTTCCCCTCTTCACTAGAGCATTTGCGCAGCCATTAGTTTCACAGAATATGTGATACAACTGGACGGCCCAGTCGCGCTCCTTAAAGGTTCCTGCAATCACATAATATTGGGTTAATAATTGGTAGGATATCATTAATATTAGTTAACCAAGAAAGAACTCTCATAGAATCTATTTCAAGATGAATAAATTTGAAACCCAAGTTCCATGCTAGAAGAAGTCCCTGGTGAACTGCACCCAACTCAGCGATATTATTGGAAGTAATACCCATATGTAGTGAAAAACCTGAAATCCAATCTCCTAAGCTATTGCACAACAATTTGCCTACACCACCTAAACTAGGATTACCTAATGAGTTGCCATCAGTGTTTAAATTTATAAAAGGTTTTGGCGGAGCGTTCCATTTAATAATCCTAGGAATTTTAATTTTAATATTCTTTGCTAGGCATACAAAAAAGAAGAATTTAGTAGCACACTGAACCACTTTGTGTATAATCTGATTTTGAGAATAAGATTGATTTTTAAATATACGTTCATTCCTTGCCAGCCATAAGTTCCAACATAGGAAGGTAAAGTAAATTTTCCAAGGTAGTTGATAGTGGAAGATAATAGAATATGATGTAGCGTTGGTATATAGCCAGTTTTGAAGTGAAAGGCGAAACAAGGATAGTGGTAAAATACCTGGAGAATGATACCATATCCTCTTAGCCTAAGGACAAACTCTTAAAATATGAATAGTAGTTTCAGGATTGTTACACCTAGGACAACAGTTATTTATTTCTGGACAAGAAAATGACAGCTGTAAATGGGTAGGCAAACGGTTTTGTATGAATTTCCAAATAAAAAATTGAATATTTTTGGGACATTGTAGTTTCCAAATCCAATTCCATTAGGTTCTTGTAGAAGGAACATTAGCTTGTTGGTATAAAAATTTTGTTGCAGATCGAACCTAACAAACACCGTTATTCTGAGGCCATACAAAGGAATCCGATAACCTAGTTAGTTGGGCTACAGGGATGCCTTGTATAAGTTGTTCGATATGTGTTGGGATAGGAAATTGAAAATTTTCTAGCCTCTAAATATTATTATCCCGTAAGGAACTAACTAACCTCTATTCTTCATGGGTAGAAAAGAGCCATGAATATAACTTCATAGCGGCCCTCCAAGTATCCAGTGATCCTCCTAAATACGAATGTTTTGTTTGTCCCCTAATACCCAATTCATACCTCGTTCAAGCCATCCTATTCCTACTAGTAATGCTTTCCAAATATGAGACGCTCTAGGGTTTATGCCACTATCATATAGATTTGTATGAGAAAAGTATTTGGCTTTTAAGACTTGAGCCTATAGCATGGATGACTTCTGTTTAAGCCTCCAAGCCTAATTCATAAGCAAAGACACATTCATATGACATGCAGTTTTTAGACCCAGTCTCTCACATTTTTAGGAGTAGTGATGGTTTCCCAACGTATTGTATGACAGTGTCTGTAATTGGTAGTATCTCCCCGTAAAAATTTGCAATTTAATTTATCCAGTTGCCTACTAATTTTTTGTGAGAGAAGGGTGGTTTGCATGGCATGAATAGGGATAGATGCCGAGGTAGAATTGATTAAAGTAACCCGACCCATAACAGAAAGGTATTTAGTTTGCCAGCCTTCGATCTTTTTCTAGATATTATCCACTATATGTTGATAAGCATATGCCTTTCGATGGGTAGTGAAAATAGGAGTTCCTAAATAAGTTCCGAGTCGAGCCGCAATGGGGATGTCAAATATGCCAGCTATCAGTTCTTTTGTTTGCCTAGACGTGTTTGGTGAAAACCAAAGACATGATTTTTGCTTGCTAATAATTTGTCCAGAACACTTACAAAATATTTGGAGAATGTTTTTAAGATTCTGGCACTCCATAATTTTTGCTTTTGAGAAAAGAAAGATATCATCAGCAAAGAAAAGATGGGAAATTTTAATTTGTCCCTTAAATGTAACAGGATGAATAGTTTTGTCTCAAACTGCCTCTTCTAGAAGGATGGATAATCTTTTAGAACAAAGAATAAATAAGTATGGGAATATAGGATCTCCCTGACGTATCCCCCTAGATGGAATAATAGTTGATAAAGGTGTACCATTCCACATAATATTAAAACGAGTTGAGGAAATCATATTCATAGTAAGATGAATTAGTTTAGGGGGAATTTGGAAGAATTCAAGCATTTCCTAAATAAATGACCATTCAAGCCGGTCATATGCTTTTTCAAGATAAAGTTTGAGAGCTAAGTGTCCCTTGGGTCTAGACTTTCTAACCATCGTATGGATAATTTCTTGGAAAATAATAATGTTGTTGCTTGAACAGCGACCCGGAACAAAACCTGCCTGGCATGGATTGATAATTTCTGTGATATAAGGTTTTAGCCTTTGCAGGATAATACGAGACACCAATTTATAAAGGGTATTGCATAAGCTCATAGGGCGAAATTGTGTGATTATATCCGGGTGATTTATTTTGGGAAAAGGACAAGATTTGTTGCACCCCAATCTTTAGGAATAGTCATAGTCTTAAAATTTTCTTAAATGGCTTGAATAATAGCAGATCATAGGATATGCCAATTTTTTTGAAAGAAAATCACGTGATATCCATCTAGACCTGGTGCTTTTAAAGGAGGGATTGAAAAAACATTCCGGTAAATTTCTTCAGGTAGTGGAGTACTACAAAGCCATTGGTGATGTTCAATAAAGGGATTGTACTGAAGGTAATATCTAACGAAAGGGAAAAGAGTTCCATTTTGAGGAGACGTGGACGTAAAAATTTTGGTAAATGCATCTTTGATATGGGTAATTAACATATCTCTCGATACCCATAAGCCAGTGGAGTCTTTAAGAGTCGTAATATGAGACTGTCTACAATTCTACAAAGTTTTTAAGTGGAAGAATTTGGTATTAGCATCTCCATAGTTTAAACATGTGATATGGGATTTAAGTTGCCAAAAAAGGAATTCTTGATGGAGTGTATGATTGTAATCTAGGATGAGCTAGTGTTCCAAATAAAGATATGCTGAAGGTTTGCATGCTAAAGCTATCTGAATGCCTCTAAGTCTAGCTAATAAGCGATTCTTTTTCCGAAACAGGTTGCCAAAATGTTTTTTATTCCAGTCAATAATATTGGTAGTTAAAAATTTTAGACGATGTTGTAACCTAGAAATAGGGGAGGAAGAGATGGTATAAATGCCGAGGAATTCCAACTGTTCTCAACCAAAGTTGAGAAAGAAGGATCAATTAGCCACATTTATTCAAATTTAAAAGGTTTGGTCAATTTATATGTGGGAGGTTCAGATTCTTATAAAATGGGGCAATGGTCAGATTTGGTACAAGGAAGGTGGTGAATTTTTGACCTAGGAAATAATATATTCCATTATGTATTACCTAAGCCTCTATCTAATCTTTCCTTAATATTTCGATGCCAAATCGGGTTCTTGTTGGTCCAAGTAAATTTAGGACCATGAAAACCTAAATTCATAAGAGACCACAAGAATTAATGCAATCTCTAAATGCATTTAACCTATTTCTGTTAATAGGAAGCCCCCCCATTTTTTCGTCTTCAGCAAGCATATCAATAAAATCACCTAAAAGGACCCGAGGCATATTAGCAGATGGTGATAAATCTTTTAAATATTACATAAAATTTTACGTTTATTAAAATTTGGTGAAGCGTATATAGCCGTAAGAAGAAAATTATAAGAGTTGGTGGGTACCTTGACAAGTGCATGAATATTCACTGGTGGTGAGAATCTCCACAATGAGCCTACTATCCTCATTCCACATAATCCAGATACCACTCGAAAAACCTATCAGATCAAATCTTTGGGAATGAGAATATGGAAGAGTGTTTATGACTGCTTGGGCACGTTCATCCGTGATCCTGGGTTCAACAATAATCAGAATTTAAGGGCAATGTAGATGATAAAGTTCGTGTGCATGGGTACGAAAAGCTTCATTTCCTGCTCCCTAACAATTCCAAGCAACTATCTTCATGGATGATGTGTTTGGATTGAGATAATCATTGGGGACCCTCCCTAAGGTCCTCGGCATCCTCACTATGGATCGAGTGATGCATTGATGAGTCACTATTATAGTCTTGATCCTGTGCATTGGTTCAAGTTCGCCGAGCCTTGGCCAAAACGTGACGTACACGATGAATGAAATGCTTTGGTTGGAGAACATGGTGATGTAAAGTGTAGTGATCTTTTTCAACCATGTGAATTATTAATTCCTACTGGCCTCCAAAATTTCCAATGCGAGTGACCTATTTTTGGGCATAATTTCTCTATAGTCAGTGGCCTTTTTGGCCTTTTGTAATGTAACTACTCAGGTAGTGATCTTTTTCAACCACGTGAATTATTCCTACGTGCCTCCAAAATTTCATGTGCAGTAGAATAGTCCTTAAACATGGTTGTAGTAAGTGGCCTATAATTCAAAACATGTGTAACACGTTGTGTTTTGTTTCTAAAAAGCAAGAGCCTCACTCATTTTCAGTGATAGACCAAAACAAAACTTGATGTACTACGACATGTCTATAGTATTTTTGGCTGAGTCAGTTCGGTGAGGAAAACGTGAAAAAAAAAAAAAAAAAAAAAAAAAAAAACTCATATTTTATGTGTGGTTAGGTTGCAAATCACCATTCATACCAATATACAATTGAGCTCATTTCTGTTTTTATTTTTTAAAAAAAAATATTTACACAGTGATACAGTATTTTGGTTGAGGAGTGTTATATTACATAATAAATTGTCACAATATTTTTACAATTGTCAAGGTGCAATTCGTTATATGTCAAAATAAAATATAAAATATTAATAAACTATCATACCAAGACCAACCACAACTAAAAATGAAACTCTTGTGAAAATATTATGACATTTTGGTGTTGTCCCTTGTCACAATATCATACTAGGATGTGCCCAACTTAAAATAAAGGTATTGTGAAAATGTGACATTTTGTTGTTGTCATAGTATTTTCACAATTAGGTGTAATAAACTTATGAACAATTCAAGTTTCTTAAAACAGTCCTATCCGCTCATGCAATATGGTATAAGAGCCCATTTTTCTAATCAACCCGAAAAGTCACCCACATCAACTTATGCATTTATTGTGCAAAATGCATTTTAGCTATATTTCTTGTGCAAATATACATCAGGATTGTTGTTGTGAATTTCAATTTTACTTATTTCTTTGCATTTCTTGAGGATGAAGAAGGCGAGTGGATTGTCACAATATTCTTATGCTAGCCTTTTTATTTATTTATTTATTTTTTTGTGCATTGACATAGTTTCACTAAAAGAAACCACTTTTCCATTTTATGCTAAGGTTAGGTCACAGTTTCCCTCCGAAATTTAAAACAGAGCAATTTCACTATTTATATTATGGAAACAAGTAATTACCCCCTATTGTTACTCTCTTATTTAAACCGTAATGGAATCTTATGAAGGTGTGTAACACTAGGACTTTTTTTCTGGGTTAAGTAAAAAGGTCACTTATCCTAACACTAATATTGCCCAAGCACACTTCTTTTGGAGTTTTAAAGTGATTCAATGCTTCAAGGTGTGTTTGGTAGAGTGGATTTTAGAGAGGATGGAAAAAAGATGAGAGAAAATGAGGAGGAAAAACTTTTTGGAAAGTGTTTAGTTGGGATGATGACAGGAAAAAATGATGGTAGGGCTCGAGTGTTTTCTCCCTGGCCCTATCACCAAAATGATGGTAGGGAACATGCGCTTCGTCCTGTACGTTTTTTATTTTTATTTTTTATTCCTTGCGATCAGTTCCAATTTTAAGCGTTTTTTTTTGTGCTTTATTTTTTCTTTTGCTTTCTTGGACGTTGCCTCTTCCTTTTTTTCTCTTTTTTTTTTTTTTTTTTTTTGTTTTTCTAGGGTTGTGGGCGTGACAATGCTTTTTTTTTTTTTTTTTTTGGTTTAGACGTGATTTTTTTTTTTAATAAATTTGAGTGATTGCTTTTTTTTTGGTTGTTGGTGACTTATTTGTTTTAATAGGGCATCATTTTTTAACAAGAGTATATGAGTAAATTTATACAAACTCACTTTTTCCATCCCTCCACATTTCCACTCCCAACCAAACAAAAAGGAGGGAAATTAAAATATTTTCTATCCTCTCACTTTTCCACCCTTCCACCATTTTCTATCCTGCCACTTTTCTACCATTCCAACCAAACATACCCTTAGTGTTGTTATGATTACACTCAAGAAAACTAGAACTACTAAATTAAAACAATACTGCTCAATCCTGTTTTTATATGTAAATGCAAATCTGTATCCATATGAAACCCATCAACAATATATAGAATGTACAAACCAAAATTACATACCACTTTAAGACAAATGAATGATAACAGTTCAATTGATAGCATTGAAGAAAAAAAGGGGAAAGGAAACCAGAAACTTAAGCCATAGCAAAGATTAAGCTGCAACAATTGGCCATTACAATGAAAATTATCTAGCTAATTAAATGTTTTACCTCCAGAATAGAAACACATAGTTGATGTAAGGTTGAATTTGAACTTTCAGTTGATCCCAAGCAGGACCAGAAAAATAACAAAATCGGATCAAATTAAACATTTTTGTATAATTACACATCTCAAACTTGTCAAACTTTTACAAACTCTATTTACTATTCAAGCATCTCTGCCAATATTTCAAAACATTAAAGCAAAATTTCTTATTGTCGAGCAGAATGAAGATTTTGGACACCATCATTTAAAATTCTCATTTGCAAAGAGAAAACTTAAGGAAACAGTTGGAGACAAGGCAATGTCCTTTCCGGTGGATGAGTGGTGAATTCTCGAAGAATATGTCATGAGTCCATTCCAAAACTTAGAAACGCAAGGTTAAGGCCAAACAGTGCTCTTTTGTATGCATAAGTGTCTTCAAATAAGAAACTTAAGGTGCCCATTTGATCTCCTAAAAAATTGGATGCCCCCTCTACAGGTTAACCCCTGCATTCTACATGATCTATTGATTCACCATTTAAACTTGAGCGTAATCTCGTAACTTCTCCCACATGGAAATGTCATAGAATGGTTAGCCCCAAATTTCTAGAGTTGCATTAGGATACAACAATTTAGAGTACACAGACCAAAAAGAGGCTACGTAGAACCAAACTTATATACATACATACATTGATACATATATTTCAATTAAAAAGCATAATATAAATGATAGTGCAAGAAAAACACATAATCAAAAAGTAAGTTAGGCGTGATACCATTTGAAAAGAAAGGGCATTCAATTGCTTAGGCCTGTTTAATGCCAATATTCTTGCAGACAACTTCTCTTCAACCAGAACCTGTCAAACAATCAATCAAAAAACACATATAAGAATCGAAGACATGCAAACTTAACAATCAAAATGCCCTCTAAGACATCTCCAACGCCGTGATTATCAAGATAAATAAAAAAAATAAAAAAAATCATTTAAACCATATTATCCCCCGAAAAAAAAAAAAAAAAAAAAAAAACCCCACGTTTTCTATAATATTCAACAGCTAAGACTCTGTTTAGTTGCTAGGACTTTGGCTTGTAAGAGAAGTTTCTAAAGTCCTACTCCTCAATTATTGTATACTTTCTCAGCAACCAAACAAAGCATGGAAATGGAAATAGAAATGATTTATAGAAGAGTATGAGAGAGAGAGAGAGAGAGACCTGAAGGTTGTCGGGTTTGGTAGAATTGTGTGGAGCCATGGTTCTTTCTCTTTGTGAATTGCCATGCTGATAAGGTCATATAGAAACGACAAGTCTCTAGAGTACTCTTCTTCTTCTTCTTTTTTTTTTTTTTTGAGTGGATGAAAATGCATTTTACTTTTACATCTATTTATGCAAAAATAACGGTCTATTTTAGAATAAAAAAAATTTAAAAAAATATTATTTAATTAATTATTTTACAAAGTACTCACACATGATTATTCATTAAATACTATATTTTATTAAAATGACGATTTTTCTTTATTTTTTTACATGTTTATGTCTCTTCACACAGCAATTGCCTTTCATTATCTTCCTTCACAATTGGGAAACACAAAGAATTATTATTATTATTTTTGAACAAGTTACTACTGTCACGCCCCAAACCCCAAAGGGTCCAAAACATGAGAGAGACGTCTCAAGTACCTGTAAAATTTTTTTTTTTTTTTTCCTAATCATCCCATAGAATATACTTTCAGAGTAAGTCAGAGCTCTAAGCATTAATTTACAAGGATCATAGGCCACAAAAGAATAGAGGTCTGAAAACAACCATTACATAACAACAGCTTGTCCCAACAGTGGAAAATACAGTCATAACCACTATAATATACAAAAGAATGAGTCAAGCCTAGACTAAGATGTACACCATCTAATATATCCATTACACAAAAATTCAGCCTCCATCAGTAGTTAGTCTAACTACTATTAGCCACCAAAAATGCTGTCTCAAAAGATTGTTGCCTACTCTGAAAAGTTATAAAAAAATAATGGAATGAGACAAAGCCCAGTAAGTAGCATAATTAAAGGGGGGTGGGGAAATGCAAGTTTCATGATGGTAACAATTTACTAATCATGCTTTTAATTCAGGAGTTTCCAAATAGTTTCTACAAAACTATTTCCCAAAAATAATATGACAATAATGAATAAATTGACACAGCACAAAGCTTCTCAAAATGTTCTCATGAGATTACATACTATACATTCCTGAAAATATCTCAACATGAAACTACTTACTATACTGTGAGCAATAACACACCGTTCCAAACTAGAAAATCTAACCCAAGGCCACATTATAATCGCCGACACAAAGCCGGAACTCATTGCCGACACAAAGCCGGAACTAAACTGCCGACACAAAGCCGGAACTCATCGCCGACACAAAGCCGGAACTCATAACCATCACAAAGACGGGTGCTAAGATACTAATATCACACAGACTATAGTATCTAGCTAGGTATTCACCGAGTAATCACATGTCACAGCACATGGGTAGAACATAAAGAGCTCACATAACTTTAATTCAAAATACATAATTTCACTTCTAGGTAGTTTCATAAAACATTTGAGGGCCCAAGATATTCACAAGGTTCTCAATGCCTTCAACTTATTTCTTGCCAAAGAGATTTTGTATTAACTTCCCAAATAACATAGGCCAAGATAAAGCATCTTTATATTTTTGCAAATAATGCAATAAATCCATAATACGCATTTTCTAGAATTTAATCAAAGATGCTAGTATTTTCTTTGCTAACAAATCATGCAAATCCCCCATATGCAATAAGAATATGCATTTTCATATATAATCATATATACTAGGGTCATAACACAACACCTTTTAAAAAACATAGTTCCACCATTAATTTTCCAAAATGTGTTTGACCCAAAAACAATGTTTATAAGATATGGTTATTTTTCAAAAATACATATTAAAAAGCTACTTACCTAGCAACCGCAAAATCCTAATTCTCCAAGCTCCAAGGGGAGATTAGCTAGAACCTAAACAATGTCAAGCAAATCTATCACAATGAGCACAAAACTTGAAATTGTATCTAGCTACATATTAGGAATTACCAAATAAGCACTAAATTAGGCAAGCCTAGATTTAGCCTCACAAATAATATTTTCCATCTCCAAAGTTTCTCAACCAATTACTTTACAAGACATAGACTCCCATTATACTTATGAATCATACAAGGTATTATTTCTAACATCAAAACCTCAATAATTTATAAATAGTTTCCACATGGTTTTCACAACATCATCAAGAGACCCATGACACCAAAATCACAATATCCTTTCAAACAACCAATTTAGATCTTTAACTAGCTCCAAATAAACCATAAAATTATATTTACAATTTCATTTCACAAGATATACCTCAAAACCCCTAAATTTTCACCATAACAAGCCCTAGATACCTAACATTGTAAAAAGCATGAACTCACTCAACAATTACATCCACCAAGACCAAAACCCATAAGTATAACACATGAATATCATTTCCAAAGCTCTTAAATCACATGAAAATCATCATTAAAGCTTGGGTAAAATAACCTCAAATAAGAACATAATACTCATCAAAAGAGATTAAAACTTTTACCTCAATTTACTTATGTGAAGGTGTGATGTTCTTGAGGATTCTCTAGTGATTTGCAAGAAAAAATGGTAGAGGTGAGGATGAGGAATGTACCGGTGGGAGGGTGAGGGAGAGGAGTGTGTGTGAGTGTTGTGTTGACTGAAAAAGAAAAAGAAAAGGAGAATAAGAGTGGGAGTGACCGGCCAAAGAGAGAAAAGAGGGAGAGGATTGTGTGATGGGTAGTGGGGTTAGGTGGGGGCATATTGGTCCACAAAAATTCTGACTTAACCCTTTTTTTTTTTTTTTTTTTTTTTTTTTTTTTAAAAAAAAAAAAAAACTCACGGGATGTTACAACTACGCTTAAGTATATTTACACAAGCACCGTAAAAAATCTCCTTTTACCCAATGGATATATAAACTGATGTGTGAGTTTTTTGAGGTTGACTTGCCGAAATCTAATTTGAATGCTCTTAAGCACCTTTTTCATACTGTATATTCCTTTGGTTGGTCTTTTTTGTGTAGATTATCATGCATGGGTGGTGGTGGTGGTGGTGAAAATTTATTCAAGTGGCATTTTCCATGACATAATTTCTCTGATAGCAAGTAGTTCCATCTAGTGTAAATTCTCACGTAGTGAGCCCTTTCTTGATGTAAATTCCTGCATACTCAACAGCTTTTTTTTTTTTTTTTTTTTTTTTTTTTTTTTAAACGTAAGTTCTTGCATTCACATATTTTTCTATCCCTTGTGGGAGGTATAGATATATATTTCCATCCACTTCTAACCCTTGTTGGAGAGATAGATGCACAGTTACCACATTCACACATGCACTCAGATCTACATTGTTTTCAAATACGCCTCATATCGACATTTTGGCAGCACATTCAGCTTGTGCCCAACTTGGTGATTTAGATTCGGGGAGTTGGATCCATGAATATATCAAGATGGTTAGACTAGAGCATTCTACAAGTTTGAAGAATTCACTGGTTGAAATGTACTCTAAATGTGGAGACATAGACATTACTCTTGGGAGTATTTGACGACATATCCAAAAGATGTTGTCTCTTGAAATGATATGACCCAAGTACTAGCTCTTCATGGCCTTGGTGAGGAGGCTTTGCCTCAATTCCATTTGATGACAAGGACATGCATTCAACCATATGATATAAGCTTCAGTGGAGTATTATACTATTATCAGCTTTTAGCCGTGCAAGGGTGATAAGTGATACAAGAAAGTAGGCAACATTTCAACATCATGAGGGCACAATATGGAATAAGCCCTAAGTTGGAGCACTATGGATGCATGATTGATCTTTTATAGGACTATTGGAGGAAGATGTAGATTTTATCCAAAAAAAAAAAATGCCCATGGAACCCAATGGAGCAATCTGGGGGGTTGTGCTTAGTGCAGCAAATTGTTTATAAAAATCAATTTAGGGGAGGAACCAGCTAGACACTTGCTAAAACTTGAATCAGAAAATGATGGAATCTACGTTTTTCTTTCGAACATCTATGAAAGTGGGAAGAAGTAAAAAGAGTGAGAAAACTTATGCACAAAAAATGTATTCGAAAGACACCGGGTTGCAACTTAATTGTCATAAATGGAGTTTCTCATTTATTCCTGGTCGAACATCATTCTCATCTAGAAACTACATAAATTTACTTGATGCTAAATCAAATGACTCAAAAGTTGAACAGATTAGCAATGTTGCAGAAACATCGAAAGTGTTGACGAACATAAAGAAGTGAAAGACTGGAAATTTCATATGGTTTGTTGAAAACACAACCAAGGGCCAAGAATCTTATTCTAAAGAACCTCAGGGTCTGCTCAGACTGTCATTCTGCATTTAAACTTATTTCCAAGATTTACAAACGAAAAGTAAGAGTCAAAGGGTCATTTCCATCATGTCAAAGATGGTTCCTATTCTTGCAAACATTACCAGAGAAAATAATTTGAAGCATACGCTGGAAATTTATCTTCTATATACTATAATTTGTAAGGTTGAATTTAATCAACCATGTGTTGGCTTTATTCCATGACAAATTTGCTTGTAATGCAGCACTTAGAAACCCTGTATTTAGGTGGGAATCATGTAAGGGTAGTGTGTGAGAGAGTGTGAAGAAATGCTCAAGACAGTGCAGTGAAGCAGAGACTCGTGGCTAGGACTCGCGGGTGGCTCGCGGCTTGCAAGCCGCTAAAAGTTGCTCACGTGCAGAGCATGCAGGGGAGTTGAACAGTCATGCCACCTGGAGCACTACATGACAAAAATCCAGACTGGCCATTCAGCTAGCTCGCGGCTTGAACTCGCGACTCAATCAAGTCGCGAGGTCAAGTCGCCAGCCAGCCCTGTTTTTGGAAAAACTGACTCTTCGCATTCCATTCTCATACCAGTATAAATACCCCTCATTCCCACAAGATATGTGTGGCTATTCAGAAAGAAAAACCCTAAGAGAGGTTTCTTCAAAACACCCACCCAATTAGAGAGAGCTACTCATTCTTAGAGAGAAACCTTTGTAGTCTCTTCTCATTCCCTCTCTCATTGTCATACCTATTGAGAGGAGATCTCTATCCAAACACTACCCACACCAATTTAGAGTGTTGAGTGTTTTTGGAGCTTTGGGAAGCATTGGAAGATGCCAAGGATGGTGGATGCTACGGTCTAGTAGCAGAATCCGGTAAGCTAGAAAAGAAAAAGGTTCGGCGCAACCTCGTTGGAGCAAGAAGCTTGGAGGGCTTAGGTACATCTGGTAGATTAGGCTTGGAGGGTCTATTGCTGTTTATGTATCCCAACTACATTTTCTAGTGGATTATTGACCGCTTGGAGGGCGGCGGAGAGGTTTTACGCTGAGGGCTTCGGTTTCCTCTTCGATAACACATCGTGTGTTGTCCTTGTGTTTGCATCTCTCTTCCCTTTATCTTTGCCTTTTATTTTCTGTTGTGGATGTGATTTATAATTGTCTTAGATTGATTTCCAATTCTGTTTATAGCTTATGTTCATTTTCCGCACACTAGTTGTTTGTCATAAAGCTTGAATTGGTTATTTTGTATTTGGGGGTCTAAACGTTCAAGGGTGTTTATACACGTTTTTGAACTTTCATAATTATAGCATCAGCTAAAATTGGCACCCTTTATCAAGGATCGACTAATAGCACAAAGATAATGAGAATATCATTGTGGTCATATATGTCTCCAGACGATGTGTTGATATCCGTTTTATTATAATTTAAAAAGTGCAACAATTTCCCCATTTTTCACCTTCATGCATTAAAGCTTTGCAATGGCATATGCAGGCAAATTAGATCTTGCAGGGAGCTTTAGATGTTCCCAGCCTTCATCATCCATCATATAGAAGTATGAGTCAACCATATCGTCACTAACAAGCTCCAATTTAGAGGGCTCCCACTGGGAGAGATAGGAAGCCAAAGATGAAATAAGAAAAATAAACCAACAGAAATCTATATTTAAGAAAATCATTGGGTCTGAAAAATCTAAATGGCAAAGATATAGAAAAAGATGCATGTCTACCTTTGGGTTCTTATCCTTATCCAATAGTATAGCTCTGAAGCCCTACAGTGAAAAGGGGAAGTCTTAAAATACTCCGCAAAAGAATAAATTAGAAGAAGATAAATATTTGAGTAAGCTGAAACCTCAAAGACATCCTTGCTTGGTTTTCCTTGCATGACATGACAAACCAGTCTATACTCACGAACAAGGCACTGACCAACACCTTGGAGCCGTCCTTGTCTAATCTGTTTGCAAGAGGAGAATAAACGTTAAAAAGTGGAAACAAACTCACAAGATTTAGACAAATTGGATGGCAGCTTAGTTTTGTCTTTAGTTATAAAGTTATTGCGGGACTAAATATCGTATAACAGAGGGGATCATATGTCAGATAACCAAGTCAAGCTTGGATCCTAAGTGACACACAATAACCACATTCATCTTCATACCTGAAATGATATGCATTCTTGCACATAGTGATAAAAAATTTTGTACTACTATTACAACTATGACTTCACATATATACAGCTACGAAAAAATGGAAATTCACCATGCTTATAAAAAAATCTGTTCTATGCCCTTATGAAAAAAGGAAGCCAGAAAGTACAAGGGCATTATTTATTTTTGATCAAGATACATATTGGCCTTTGAAACAAAATAGAGAATAATAACATAAGGACATTCTCTTTCTTTGGATTCAATTTAATTCTCTATACATTTTTGGATGCTCCTTCGAATTCTACCACAATCACCTCTGCACAATGGCTAAAAATGTTTAACTATCAACTGTTCTCCAATGGCCATAGCACATCCTAATTCCCGATGGACCAGTACCAACCTATGTCGCAATTCACAAGGACAAAGTAGCATGTGCTGGATGCTGATGTGTATCTAGGCATCAAACCAATTTCAAAATTCATACCCCTTACTCAGAAATGAAGCCTTATCTATTTTTTTTAATTGACTGTTCTAGAGAGAAATGAAAACATCTGATTTATTTGAGCATTCAATTCTGTTCATTCCTTAGTTTATTAAGAGGAGTTACATGTTTAATGGCTGATCATTGAAAGCATAACACTTGCTGACAAGAGTCAATGTTGCATCTGACATAGGCACTTCAAACATTTTAGTGTCCATTAAAAAATAAATGCCACCATATCCCCTCTTTGATAACTTTATATAGGTCCTTGTTGCACTTATCACCTGTATTAAACCTTTGAGCTTATTATAAAAATGCCTTGAATAAGGACACTGTTTTCAGTTGTCAACCACTTTTACCAGTTTATAATTCTGGAAATTGAATTTCTAACCTTCGGAAACTGGAATAAATGATACTTCTGCTAAGGAAAGAAAAAGAGATTTCTATAGCCTCACATGATTAGAGCACATAATGAAAATCCTACAGAGCTAAATGTCAACAGAAGATGTCATGAATATCTTAACTACAAGTCAATCCGTCTTAAGCAGTTAAATAGTGACTGGAATGGCAGTATTAATGCTTGCTGCTCCCTTACCGATCTCAGACAAATTTTAAGGCCTGTTTCAGAGATCCAATCATCCTTCTTATTCAAGGCCTCTCTCTCCTAAAATTGCCACCACAAGATCATGGTCAGGTAAGTGCTAAACATGTAAACACCAAAAATAAAAGAATATTACTCAAAGCACTAGCAAACGTTTCAAAGACATCTGACAAAGAGGGCAGAAAATTAATATTCTCATCATGGATAAAATTCAATATCATTGAACTTACAAGGGCAGATATAATTTCTTCCACTGTTCTTCGAGAAAAGCACCTATTAATGACATTCAATCTGTAGCCAAGTGATTGCAAAAAAAAATAAGGATTTCGAGTTTACTGAGAAAAGATTAAAAATATATATTTGAGGATCTTGGACAACAGAAAGATCGGTTTGCATTTCAGAAAATGAAAACATTAGTTCTTTAATACAAAATCAACTCTGATAGAACCTTCTAGCACTCAATCTGTGAGATGTAGTTCATTTATCACTGTATGTTAAGATGATACATACAGCTAGTTAATAAACTAACAGAGCTTTTTCATATGTCCGTTTACTGAGAGAAGTTTATTTCATGATTGATTATCCTTGACGTCATAAGTATTAAAAATCCTTGGCATACATAGAATACAGTTTAATGAATAAAAACTGTAGAGGCCGTTTAATTAGAACAAGAAGTATAATCAATCAATCAATCAATATATTACTAAAAGCTGAAGCGTAGCGTTTAATGCTGCTGCGCTCACGTTGATCCACGTCAACGTCCACATCATCATCTTTTTTTTTTTTTTTTTTTTTCCATTTTCTTATAATTATTTATAATTTTTTTTTATTTCATATTTACACTTCTCCAACCTTTCTTCCTCTCTTACCTTTTCATCTCCCCACTACTTCTCTAACCTTTCTCCTTCTCTCATTCTCTCACCTTCTCATCTCCCCACTACTTTCTACATTAATATCATTCTTCATTTTTCCCTTCATCTTCCTCTATTTTTGTCTCTTCTTATTCACACTTTCTTACTATAAATTTGTCACTATCTCATTCATTCCATGCATAGTTTTCCCTTACAAAAAAAAGGTTCTCTCTCTCTCTCTCTCTCTCTCACACACACACACACACAATTTTTGAGTGGATTTTTATTTTTTATTTTTCTTGCATCTTCGCTTTAGGTTTATAATTTTTTATATTCTTTAATCTACTTTAGATTAATGCAATTCAGTTCTCTCTCTCTCTCTCTCTCTCTCTCTCTCTCTGATTGTTAAATGTTATCCTATTGCATTGTAAAGGATTAAATATAAAAATATAATATTATTCTAATACATAGCATGATTTGGATAATTTAATTTGGTAGCTACTGTAATTTGATAGCATGATTTTTATAGTGCTCAATTTAGATGTTAAACTATGAGACTTTAATCATTTTTTATTATTTTTTAATCCTTTGTGGTAGACAAAGTACTCTATAATGCAATTTATTTAGAGAAAAGCAAAGGTTGGCTAAACAAAAGTTATTGGATGAGAGACAAATTTTATCTTTCTCAATTTTACTTTAATTATTATTATTATTATTTTATAACAATGCATATATAGAAATTTAATTCTTAGATTTTGCTAATAATTGATTATTTGATAATATGTTTTGGGTGGATGAAATTACAATTTCCGCAAAGAAAATAACCTTAGTAGATTATAAATAACAATTTTTTTTCCTAATTGGTCCAATTAATCATAGTTAAGTTTTATTAATTTTTTTAGTTACTTTTTTCAGTGTTTTGGATTGTAGGCAGAAAAAATAAGTTTGAGAAAGTTTGTTTAAAACTAAAAGAATAATTTCTAAATTTTATTTTCTTTTTAATGATTCACAAAATGTTATAAATAACTTTTATTAAAAAATAAATATTTTCATTAATTTGCCTTTTGAATTTTTGAGAAAAATTGTATTTTTTTTCATTTTAGTATGACAAAAATTATTAAATTTATGATTTATGATTGTTTCTATATTACATTTATGATTATTCTCATAATGAATAAAAATATAATTACAAAATACATTACTCTTTATTAAATTAGTTTAAATTGTATAAAAAAAATTTAATAAAACTACCATAAAAATAATTATCATGCGCAACGCGCAGGTTTGTGGCTAATCTATATATATATATATAAAACAGAAACCTTTGGAGCTCCCACAATTTTCCACGTCATCACTATTTTCTTTTTCTTTTTATTTTAGATTCTTTTTATTTTTGGTTCAATTTTTCACGTCATCACTATTTTCTTTTTGTTTTTCTTTTTATTTTAGATTCTTTTTATTTTTGGTTTTATATCTTATCAAGTATTACAATAGTTTAGTTTAAATAAAATTCTATTAGATATATGTTTCAAAAGCTTGAAAATAGCCTTTGGAGCTCCCACAATTTTCCACGTCATCACTATTTTCTTTTTATTTTTCTTTTTATTTTAGATTCTTTTTATTTTTGGTTTTATATCTTATCAAGTATTACAATAGTTTAGTTTAAATAAAATTCTATTAGATATATGTTCCAAAAGCTTGAAAATTCTATTTCAACTAAAATTCTATAACAAAAATTTTCACAAATATAAACTTCTGCCAAGGTCGAAACCCTTCATACTCACTCAAATTTTCACAAAGAAAACACACATATCAAATTGAAGCCATAGCAGGAAGCAAGTTGATTCTTCAACGAGAACAAATCCTGTAGTACAAAGGCCACCTAATTGCTTTTAGTTTTGAACTCGATTGTCTTATTAATAACAAAGTCTATGAATTGCAGTGATGGACAGCCGTCCACAAATAACATCCACGCAAGGGCTTGATGTTCTTCTTAATTATCTCATATAATTCTAGGAATTATTTTATTTAATTTTTTTTGGAATTAATATATTTAGATGGTTGGCATAACAGATAACGTAAAAACAATTTTCTGTCATTTTTATTGCCTTCTGCATAACCCTAAATCAATGTTGAAATGTTGTGTTTTACAACCATCTGATCTTGGTAACCAAACCTTGCACCTATGATTGTTTATGATTATTTTTGTTCATTGTTTGTAGTTTAAACCCATTAAAACTTATTGGCTGATGGTATTTCATGTTTTTTTTTTTCCCTTTACTTTTACTTTCAAGGTTGCTAGGAACACAACCTAACATGTGATTTTTTTTCATTGTTTAAAGTTTAGACCCATTAAAATTTAAAACTTATTACTTTATAGGTTCATGTACTTTTTTCTTCTTCTTATTTTTCTCTTTTGAATAGTCATATATTTTGTGTTAGTTTTTGCAATATTTGAACATGTTTAGCAAATTTCAACAACTATACCATGTATTATTCTTTTGAAGGTAATCAATTTTTCTTTTATATTTCTCTATTATAAAATCATATATATATATATATATATAGTTTTGTTTCAATAATTTATAGGATGTAAATCTTATGATTCCTTAATATTTTTTGGCCTTTTGGAAGTTTTAACATCTGACTTTTTGAGTTATATTTTTGTAATATCCAAAACTATCTGGAAAATTTCAATAATTATAACCATGAATTATTATTTTGAGTGTAGCAAATTTTTCTCTTATATTTCTCTGTTGTGTAGTCACACACACATATATATTTTTATAATTTTTAAGCTCTTAATCTTTTGATTTTTTTCAATAGTTATAAGTTTATAGTCATGAACTATTCTTTAATATTTTTCGTAAGTCATTGCACGTTCAAACAATGACTTCTTTATCAAATTGTAACACAAATTGAAGTTATACAAGAACAATTCATGCAATAATGTAGTTTCTTAATCAATTTAAAATTTTATAAAATCAATTTAGTTTACCACATAAATAGGTAGGTTCCCGTGCATAGCACGGGTTGGCGACTAGTATTTATAATTATGAATGCAAAAATAACCTGTGATATGCACTTTTCTCTTTCATATAAGGTTGCTTTGAGTACTCATTAATAACTGCGGAGATTATGGCTGGATCACTTGAATCTACCTTGCACAGTGCTTCTTCCAACAAAGACAATCTCTGGCCAACAATTAAAAACACATAAGGCATTCAAATGGCAATGTATTACAAAATTAAAAATAAAAATTTTGGCAGATAAACATAATGGTGATGACTACACATGCATAGCATTTCATCTTAATAGCATGAGGATAAATATTGTAGAAAATAATTCGTAAATAGAAAGTATATCCTAGACTTAACCCCAGGGGTTGGTCTAATGGTCTTATTTGTACTATTGAACTACATAAGTATTTCCTCCTTTCAATTTCTGTTTTTACCATAATTTCCCTCTTTCTACAAATCAAATGACCTATGTATCCTCCTCCCGTCCACTCCACTATCGGTCACAGTCCCATATCATGATAACAAGCACATATAATACTCTAACCAATACTGCTAGTTTGCAATTGTATCAATCAGTCATATACATTAAAACCTAAAAATAGGAATTGAACTACTCAAGAAAATTTAAGTGCTAAAGAAACATACCATCCAAACTCCTACAAACTACAAAAGAAAATGAACTCCACCCCCTTTCTAGGAAAGATTTGGTATCCAAAGAGTTACTATATAGGTCAATGATGTAATTGCCATTACCAAAGAATCCAGGGAGTCTTGACAAGAAATAAGAGGCACCCATATCTGGGAAGAATCCCAAAGCTGTTTCTGGCATTGCAAAGACCTGCAAAAAGTCCATTATCAAAATGCAAGTTATCCAAGAAACTTAGATCTACAAATTTTTTTTTTTTTTTTTTAAATTAGTGTAACACTAGGACTTCCCATCCCAGGAGGTCACTTGCTTAGTACTAATATTGCCCAGCACACTTGTTTAGGAGTTTTGATGTGATTTTATACTTTAGTGCTGCTATGATCAAACTCAAAAAAACTAGAACTACTAAATTAAAACAATACTGCTAAAAAACATTGAAAAAAAAAAAGAGAGCAGTTCAATCCTTCTTTTTATATGTAAATACATCTCATGTATCCATATGGAACCAAAATTACATACCACTTTAAGACAAATGAATAATACAGCATTGAAGAAGAAAAGGGGAAAGAAAAACAGAATATTAAGTCATAGCAAAGATGAAGCTACAACAATTGGTCATTCCATTGAAAATTAAATACAACTCATGTATCCATATGGAACACATGGCACCATAATTGCCAATGCATTTAAAATTCTCATCCGTAAAACGAGAAGAAATTCTAATTGCCACCGCCAAAGGAAAGGTGAAGTCATTTAAGGACCATTTGAACTTGAGCATCATGTGGCAACTTCTTGCACATAAATATGGTATAGAATAGCTAGCCCCAAGTGCCTGGAGTTGCATTAGGACACTGCAATTTAGTGTACGCAGGCCAAAGAGGAACAACCTAAAACCAAATTTAAGAACCTTTTAAGGAGTTCAAAACAGAAGTGATGATAGTGGACAGCATCAGCATTTTTTGCTTGATCAGATTTAACAATACAGTTCTTCTTTCTTCTTTTCTTATTGATACAGGAAGCATTGAGATTATTTTCAGATCCAAAAAAGAAAATAATAAGTGTTGTAATAAATTAAGTTTAGCATCTTTTTTCATTTTTATTTGTACTCAATATATCTCCATTAGAAACACCAAGAGGTGCCGATTGAACTATAAGGTTCCTAGCCAAATTTAGCAACTATTGTACCTGCAACTATACATATTAATTAAAGAAGAACATTTGCAACAATTAAAATAAAAGGGGTGGGGGGAGAGAGTAGTGAACCATGAGATAAACAACCATATTTGTTAATGTGTATAGTGTTGTGGGCTTGTTAATGTGTATAGTGTTATGGGCTTTAGGCCCAACTAGATTACTTGTATAGCACACATTCTTGTACTACACTCTTACTTATACTACACTCATATGCCTCCTATATAAAGGCACTCATGTGTACTCTTTTACTGTGAAATACAATATACAATCATTCAGTATTTCTAACATGGTATTAGAGCTATTGCTCTAATTTTCTTGTGTCTTGCAGTCTTGTCTTTGTTGGTATTTTTCGCTGCCTCGACTTCATTGGTCAGTAAACCTTTTCCGTGCCCTCTTCTAACTGCTCCACCGCCGTCAGAGGTGCCAAAGGTTGAATCTTCACTGCTAGAAGCTTGAACACTACCACCAAGATCACTACCTTCGTCGGATCTTCTACATCGGACCTCCGATTAAGACATAAGACATCACCATGTAGATTTTCAACCGATCTACACAACTCCACCGGAATCTTCATCATCTGACCCTACACATGCTGCCACGCAGCGGTTAAAGATTCGGCAATTTTTCCATGCGCCTCACGTGCCTTTAGTATAGCTCTGATCATTTCATCGTTGCCGTCATCGGAATATTCTTTCTCCAATCTACATCGTCGGAAAAGAATCGGCCTCATCAGACTCTCCACGCGCCTCACGCGCTCCACGTGCCGCTGGGTCACCTGCTGACATCATCGTTGACGTCATCCCTGCCACGTCAGCATCCACGTAAGCCCTAGCTTATGTCATCAACTTACGTCATCTTGCTGACTTCATCACTGGGAGTTGATTGTGCTGTTGACCATTAACTTCGACCGTTGACTTTTTTCTCAGAGTTGACTTTTGCAACCCAGGTGCTCATTACCCAGTTTTTTGCGTAGATTTCATTTTTGCATTTTTTGCTTCTAAATGAAGAATAAGGACAGGTCTTCTTCTTGTTGCAATAATCGTCACCGATAATCTAGCAAACGTTTTTGCAAACGTTTTGGCCACAATATTGAGACTTGCTATCATCGCAACAAATCAGCTATTTCAATTTCTGCTGCTGCTACTGTTGCTAACACTGAAAGTGTCCAACCAATGGCTCCCGTCTCTGCACAGTCTAAGTCTTCAGGTTGCATTTTCACCATGACCACAGATGACCTTAAAAACATCATCGCTAATGTCATTCATATGGTTGGTAATGCATCTTATTCCTCTTCTCTCTCAGCTTTATCTAGTATGTCTCCTTCCTCTTAGCTTATGGATTCTGCTTGTTGCAATCACATGACACCTCACTTGTCTTTATTTTCTGAACTTAAACCTACACCACACCCTCTTAATATTCGCATAGCTAGATTTTCTGAACTTAAACCTGCACCACACCCTCATAATGCATCTTATTACTCTCGCTATAGCTAGATTTTTAATATGAAATATCGTTCTAATTTATTGCAAGTATATTCTAATTTTGCAAAAATGGTTGAAACTCAATTTTCCAAACATATCAAAACTTTTCGATCGGATAATGCTCTTGAGTACACTCAATATGCTTTCCAAGTTGTTTTGCATTCCTATGACATTGTTTATCAACTAACTTGTCCAGGTACCTCTCAACAAAATGGTAGAGCCGAACAAAAACTTCGTCATATTCTTGACACTATTCGTGCTCTCCTTCTTTCTGCCGAAGTTCCTGCTCCTTTTTGGGGCGAAGCTGCTCTTTATGCCGTTCATGCTATTATTCGCATTCCAAGTCCTGTCCTAAAATCAAACTCCATATGAGCGCCTTTTTGGGTCACCTCAAGACTATCACCACCTTCGCTCCTTCGGTTCTGCTTGTTTCGTTCTTCTTCAACCACATGAGCATAAGAAACTTGCCTCGGTCAAGGCTTTGTTGTTTTCTTGGCTATGGCGAAACTCAAAAGGGGTATCGGTGTTATGATCCTGTTTATCATCGTCTTCGTATCTACCGCAATGTTATCTTTTAGGAACATCACCTCTTTGTTGAGCTCTCTCACTTTCGTGCCTCTCTATCTTCCTCCTCTGTCTTAGATCTTTTTCTAGATGAGGCACATATTCCTTCTGTAGCTGCTCCTAATCCTCCTGTAGTTGCTCTTGATTCTCCCGTAGACTTCTCTGTCTAACCACCAAATATTCTTGATCCCTTTCCTAGTTCACCCTTTAATGAACGAGTGGAAGATGAACAGGTTAAAGACAAACTACCCAACCTTGAGCTTGGGTCCCTTGCTCTTGCTCCGCCTGAAGATCATGCACAAGACATTCCATCTCGTCACTCAACTCAAGTAAGATCCATTCCTGTACATTTACTTGACTATCATTGTTACACTACCCTTGCTACACTACATGAGCCTCACACCTCTCATGAGGCTTCCACTGGCCCTTTATGGCAGATTGCAATGAAAGAGGAACTTGATGCATTATCTAAAAACCATACTTGGGACTTGGTGGCTCTCCCTCCTGGGAAATTTGTGATTGGTTGTAAGTGGATCTATAAGATTAAGACTCACTCTGATGGATCCATTGAGCCCTACAAAACTTGTCTTGTTGCAAAAGGTTTTACACAGGAGTATGGGATTCATTACGAAGAGACCTTTGCTTCGGTTGCTCGTATCTCATATGTCCGTGCCCTCTTAGCTGTTGCTGCTGCTAGTAAATGGGACCTTTTTTCAGATGGATGTCAAAAATGCATTCCTTAATGGGTATTTAAGTGAAGAAGTTTATATGCAACCTCCTCCTGGTCTCTCTGTTGAATTAAGCAAGATTTGTCACCTTCGACGTGCACTTTATGGCCTTAAACAAGCTCCACGAGCTTGGTTTGCCAAATTCAGCTCTACCATCTCTCGCTTGGGTTACATGGCCAGTCATTATGATTCTGCTTTATTTCTTTGTCGCACTGACAAAGGCACTATTTTACTTTTCCTATATGTAGATGATACAATCATAACTAGTGATGACCTCAGTGGCATCCAAGAACTCAAGGATTTTCTCAATTAGCAGTTTGAGATGAAAGATCTTGGACATCTTAGCTACTTCTTAGGTCTTGAAATATCACTCATTTTACAAATGGACTTTACATTACTCAAGCCAAGTATGCCTCTAAACTCTTGTCTCGAGCTGAACTCACTGATAGCAAGACTGTTGACACTCCAGTTGAGTTTAATGCACATCTGACTCCCTTAGGGGGGAAAGCATTGTCTAATCCCTCTCTTTACAAACGCTTGGTTGGCCACCTAGTTTATCTCACTGTTACTCGTCTAGACATTTCCTATGTTGTTCATCAGGTGAGCCAGTATCTGTCTACTTCATGATCGACTCACTATGCTGCTGTTCTGCGTATTCTTCGATACCTAAAAGGCACTCTCTTCCATGGTCTTTTCTACTCTGCTCAGTCTCCTTTTATTCTCCGTGCATTTTCTGATGCTGATTAGGCAGGAGATCCCACTAATCGTAGGTCCACTACTGGTTATTGCTTTCTTCTTAGTTCTTCTCTAATTTCTTTGCGAAGTAAGAAACAAACTCATGTGGCCCGCTCTAGTACTGAAACAGAATATCGTGCTCTTGTTGATATCACATCTGAGCTCCTTTGGCTACGATGGCTTCTTAAAGACTTAGGTGTGTCTACATCCTCTGCTACTCTTCTTTATTGTAACAACCAAAGTGCCATTCATATTGCTCACAATGATGTCTTCCATGAACAGACTAAACACATCGAGATTGATTGTCATTTTATCCGTTATCATCTTGTCCATGGTGCTCTCAAGCTAATTTCAGTCTCCTCTAAAGATCAACTTGCAGATATCTTCACCAAGTCACATCCTAAGGGACGCCTTCGTACTTTGTTTGACAATTTCAAGTTGGTCTCACATCCACCTTAAGTTTAAGAGGGGCTGTTAATGTGTATGGTGTTGTGGGCTTGTTAATGTGTATAATGTTATGGGTTTTAGGCCCAACTAGATTACTTGTATAATACACATTCTTGTACTATACTCTTACTTGTACTGCACTCATAGGCCTCCTATATAAAGGCACTCATGTGTATTCTTTTACTGTGAAATACAATATACAATCATTCAGTATTTCTAACAATATTCAATTCCCTACTTTGGACATTCAAAGTGACTATCATCAATTGAATGGGATAAAATAATGGAAATATGTTACTGCTCTATAAAATCTTAGGGAAGTGTGTAATTCATAATCATCTAATAGGAGAAAGTAAAATTCTGTAGGACTTAAAAAGTGGAGATAAAGAGAGATAAATACCGAATTTTCTGTTGCAACCCGGAATCTACCATGTATTGAAGCCCCTGCCCCACCTCCCATGACAATTCCATTAAGGATTGAAACCTTCAACAATATTTGCATGCTAATAGTAAGAAAGAATATATTCATGAAACTAACTTGACCAAGAATGCCTCCACAGTCAAAAGTCAATATAAACAAAAGATAATGAAAATTTACAATTCATGGTGAACAGGGTCACCTGGGGTTTACGATATGTTGCCAAAATGTAAATTAAGGTGAACTTCGTCCAATACAATTTTGCACCTAATCTCCAGGTACCTAATACATAAAAATATTGGGGGGGACGGGGGGAAGTATTACAGGATTAGCATTGATGTCCTTTACTTCTTAAAAAATAAATTCTTGAAATTCACATAAGTTGAGCATCTTGTAAAGAAGAGATGACTGAAAGACTCCACAATAGCAGTTGAATCTTATCTGTGGTGGTAGGTCATGAATAATCTAGATGTTGAGGACCAGTGAGGGTGGTCCAATGAGTAATAAAAAGAGCCTACACCTTCATTAATATCCCGAATCCCTGCTGCAACATCAGCTCCAGCGCAAAATGCTCTTCCCTTTCCCTAAAAAAATGACCACGGAGGACATGCAATCAGTTTGCATTCTCTGCAAGGCTGAAACAATCGAAAACGTGCCCAATTCTTTACTTATAAACTTTAGTTAAACAAATGAAAATGCCTATCTATCATATATGCACAAGAAAATGTCTTGAGACTCCTCCATACGAACAGCCTTTACTAGCCATACTAAGTAAATTTACAATTGAACTAGATGAAGTTTACAAGTTAACAACTTTAAGAAGGTTGCCTTTTTTTTTAGAGGATTAAAGAAGATAATCTGTTTTACTTAGCCAAAATAAAATAACTTCTGCCCTCACCACAAAACTGGCTTTTCATTTAGAACCAACATAAATAACTGAGGGTTAATTTAACAACAAAATCCTTACAACCTGCATAACAAAACAGCAATCACAATGATTCATTAGCACTACCTGAATTAAGAAAATTAAATGTAATATCCACTGCCATGTACCCACACATTCATTTGAGAGGATCAGCCAAAATAAAGTGTCAGAAAGATATGACTTTCTTTTTGATTTATTTCCAATGCAATTTGAAGGTAAGATATGAAGATTGTCTCTTAAGAATGGACATACCTTGACAATTACCAACTTCACATTAGAATCCTCCTCATATGCAACGAAAAGCTCCAATAGCCGAGAAATCTAGAATTTTGCATTAAACAAGTTCCAGGTAAAATGTTATAGCAAATTGGTTACTTCATTTGCACTATGACATGCATGCATAAGTATTGCAATATTGATATTAGTATGCATTGTTGTATATATAGGTATATACGTGGATAGTGTTAGAAATCAACACTAACTCTCTTGTCTCTAGAAATTTCTAGAGTCTTCTAGAAACTTCTAGAACTTCTCACACAATCTCTCTCTCTAGAAACTTCTAGAGTTCCACTCAATTTACTTCTTTCCGAAATTCTCTAGAAAGTTCTCTTGCATTCCAGAAATTTCTTCATGATGCTCTTTCCGGATTTCAATATGAGATATCTCTAGAGACTTTTATGTAGAAGTAAAACTCAATCACATGTTTATAGAATAGTCTAGAAGCTTGGAAAATAAAGTATTCAAAAAGAAGATGCTAGAAGCTTCAAGTTGGTTTCCTAACCAACATACACCTAGTGTAAATAGATGTGGTGGTATGTGAAGAAGTGTGTGAGACTAGTGAGAGACTAGTGAGATGTGTGAGAGACTTGTGAAGAGTGTGAAGTGAAGAAATAAGTAAGAGCTATTGTGTAGTGTCAATACATAGGTGTCTAGAGAGTTGGTGTGTGTTTTGTAAAAGCATTAGTGCTTGTAAAGTGTTGTAATTCAAAGAGTCAAGTTTTCAAATAAAAGCTCTTTGTTCAGTCATTTATTCAATATTCTAGTGTTAGAGCTTCCGCTAACTCAACAATCTGGTATTAGAGCAAGGCGGTCAGGGACCGTGTTTGTGGTGTCTCGAACAGTATTTTTGGAGGTGTTCATTCTGCTCGTGTACAGTTTGGGACTGTGAAGCTCGTGGTCTAGGACCAAGCTTATTTGGTAGAGCGAGAGATTTCACCAAGTGGAGATGGTGGACCTCCAAGCTGTCAGTAGCATTAGAAGGCTCAATAACCAGAATTACAACACATGGTCGACTTGTATGGAGTCGTACTTGCAGGGGCAAGATCTGTGGGAGATCGTGGCTGGTGGTGAAACCACACCTACTGAGAATGCCAAAGCTTTGCGAAAGTGGAAGATTAAAGCCGGGAAGGCTTTGTTTGCAATCAAGACAAGCATTGAGGAAGAGATGCTAGAGCACATCAGGCATGTAAACACACCAAAGGCTGTGTGGGACACCATTTCAACACTATTTTCAAAGAAGAATGATGTAAGGCTATAGTTGCTTGAAAACGAGCTAATGTCGGTGGCACAACGAGATATGATGATCACACAATACTTCACCAAGGTAAAGTCTCTCTGTTGCGAAATCTCTGAATTAGATCCTGCATCAAATATTTATGATGCAAGAATGAGAAGGATAGTCATTCATGGGTTGAGACCTGAATATAGAAGTTTTCTAGCTGCCATTCAAGGTTGGCCTATCCAACAATAATTAGTAGAATTGAAAATTTTGCTAGCTGACCAAGAAGTATTGGTCAAGCAAATGGTTGGGGTCTCACTAAAGAGTGATAAAGAGGCACTCTTTAGCGGTCAATATAAAGACCAACCCAAGAGAAGATTTAATGCAGGTTCTAAGAATAGAAATGATAAAGATAAAGAAGATAAAGAGAGCTCTCAAGATGGAGGAGCTCGAGGAAGTGGCGACAATAATGAACGATGATCCACTAGTCCTAAAAGACGTAATGTCATGTGTTTCAAGTGTGGAAAAATGGGCCACTTTGCACGAGACTGTCGATTTAAGTGGAGAACAGCTCAAGGAAATACAGCAACGTTTAGCAACCTAGAAGATGATAGCGAAGGAGAATGGGTTGTTGAAGCATCTCTTGCTGTGATAGAGCCTATTGAAGAAAAAGAGAAATTAGCAGCCTCCATTGTGGAAGAAGAAGAAGAGAAGGCACTTGCAGTGGCCAATCACAATCAAGCAAGTTACAAAAAGCATTGGGTTGTCAACTCAAGATGCACAAACCATATGACTGGCGACAAGGAGAAATTGCAAAACATGTCCAAGTATAAAGGAATGAAGGTGGTAGTAACGGCTGATAATACAAGACTGCCAATAGCACACATTGGTGAGACAGTAACACCCCTCGCAACAACAACAACGATAAGCAAGTACCTTTGAAGAAGGTATATCATGTGCTTGGAGTGAAGAAAAATCTGCTTTCAGTCACGCAACTAGTAGATGAAGGTAATTGGCTTTTGTTTGGTCCTAAAGATGTCAAGGTGTACAAGGAGCTAATAGTTATTGGTACACCAACCATGGAAGCCAAACGAATGGACTCCGTGTATGTGATGTCAACCGAATTGGCCTATGTGGATAAAACTCGGAAGAATGAAACTGCAAATCTTTGGCATGCAAGATTGGGGCACGTTAGCTACCATAAATTGAAGGTGATGATGAGCAAGTCTATGCTCAAGGGTCTACCTCAACTGGAGTGTCGAGAAGACACAGTTTATGCTGGGTGCCAATACGGGAAGGCACATCAACTGCCGTATCAAGAGTCAAAGTTTAGAGCAAAGGAGCCGCTAGAGTTTGTAAGGTTGAATTTTATCAACCATCTTGTTCGCTTTATTCCGTACCAAATTTGCTTGTATTTTAGCAATTAGTAATCCTGTTTTTAGGTGGAAATCGTGTAAGGGTAGTGAGTGAGAGAGTGTGAAGAAATGCTCAAGATTATGCAAAGATACAGAGTCTCGCGGCTGACTCACGACTGGCAAGTCGCCAAATCTGGCACACGTGTAAAGCATGCAGGGGAACTACAGAGTCATGCCAGCTATTCCACTACAGGACAAAAGTCCCAGGCTGGCCAGGCTGTTAGCTCGCAACTTAAACTCGCGACTTAGTCCAGTCGCGAGGCCAAGTCACCAGACCACACTGTTTGGGAAAAACTGACTCTTCGTATTCCTTTCTCACCCCACTATATATAGACCCTTATACCCACGAAATATGAGAGCTTCTAGAGAGAATTTTGAGAGAGAAACCCTAGAGAAAAACAAGATTGATTCATCCACAATCTTTACATAGAGACTCTTCAAATTCCTCTACTCTCTTCCTCTCCATTGTCAAATCCTTGAGAGGTACATTACCAAAACTTTGTCTTATCATACCCATATCTGTGAGAAGTCCATTTGGTGTTTGGGAAGCAGTTAAGAAGGGACTAATTTCATATTGGTTGATACTATGGTCAAGTAGCAGAATCCGGTAAGTTAAAGAAGAAATAGGTTCGGCGTAACCTCGTTGGAGTAGGAGCTTGGACGGCTTAGGTACATTGGGTAGATTAGGCTTGGAGGGTCTTTTACTGTTCATGTATCCCAACTATATTCTTTAGTGGATTATTTACTGCTTGGAAGACAGCGGAGAGGTTTTACGCCGAGGGCTTCGGTTTCCTCTTCAATAACACATCATTTTGTTGTCCTTGTGTTTGCATCTCTCTTCCCTTAATCTTTGCCATTTAATTTCAGCTGTGGATGTGATTTTATTTGGTTTAGATTGTTTATCAATTCTGTGTTTAGCTTATGTTCATATTCCACACATTAATTGTTTGATATTAAGCTTGAATTGGTAATTTGTTTATTGGGGGTCTAAAACGACGTTCATAGTGTTTTATACACTAATTGAACTTTCAGAGTTGATCTATTCAGATGTCTTTGGACCTGTAAAGCAAGCATCTATCAGTGGGATGCACTACATGATGACCTTCATCGATGATTTTTCAAGGTACGTATGGGTTTTCTTTATGAAAGAAAAATCTGAGACTTTGTCAAAATTTAAGGAGTTCCAAATGAAAATTGAAAAAGAAGTTGGAAGAAAGATTAAATGTCTACGCACGAATAATGGGAATGGGGGAGAGTATACTTCAAATGAATTCTGCAAGTATCTACAAGAGTGCAACATACGACGACAATTTACTTGTCCAACAACTCCACAGCAAAATGTTGTGGCTGAAAGGAAGAATAGACATCTTGCAGAGACATGCCGAAGCATGTTGCACACAAAAAATGTGCCAGGTAGATTTTGGGCAGAGTGTATGAAGACAGCGGCTCATGTGATCAACAGACTTCCACAAGCAAGACTTGGGTTTGTCTCACCTTTCCAAAAGCTATGGAACACCAAACCAATGGTAAGCCATTTTCAAGTCTTTGGCTGTGTTTGCTATGTATTTGTGCCTAATCATCTACGTAGTAAGTTTGATAAGAAGGCGGTTCATTGCATCTTTGTGGGCTACGATAGCCAAAGGAAAGGTTGGAGTTGTTATAATCCAACGAATGGTCATTGCTACACCTCAAGGGATGTGATATTTGATGAAGCATCTTCATGGTGGTTGGAAGAAAAAGCAACATTACCAAAAGAAATCAAAGATAAAAATCTTGAGAGCACGGGGGAGCAATCAAGGAAAGACCAGCTCACAACAATTGATGAAGTAAAACTTTTTGAAGATCGTGAGCCAGAGTCTAGAGAAATAACTCAAAGTCCTTGGCAAACTGGTGTGTACCATAGGACGCCAGAGGAGGATCGACCAAGAATTTCAGAAGTTGAGGAAGAAGACAGAAGTCCACAGTAACAACCTAGAAGGTCATCAAGACAACGAAAATCCAATCCCAAGTATGCAAATGTGGCACTTATAGAATATGACGACCAAGGATGAATTGAGAGAGAGTTAGTGTTGAGGGGGGAGTGTTAGAAATCAACACTAACTCTCTTGTCTTTAGAAATTTCTAGAGTATTCTAGAAACTTCTAGAACTTTTCACACAATCTCTCTCTTTAGAAACTTCTAGAGTTCCACTCAATTTACTTCTTTCCGGAATTCTCTAAAAAGTTCTCTTGCATTCCGAAAATTTCTTCATGATGCTCTTTCCGGATTTCTCTATGAGATATCTCTAGAGACTTCTATGTAGAAGTAAAACTCAACCACATGTTTATGGAATAGTCTAGAAGCTTAGCAAATAAAGTATTAAAAAAGAAGATGCTAGAAGATTCAAGTTGGTTTCCTAACCAATATACACCTAGTATAAATAGATGTGGTGGTATGTGAAGAAGTGTGTGAGACTAGTGAGAGACTAGTGTGTATGAGATTAGTGAGATGTGTGAGAGACTTGTGAAGAGTGTGAAGTGAAGAAATAAGTAAGAGTTATTGTGTAGTGTCAATACATAGGTGTCTAGAGAGTTGGTGTGTGTGTCTTGTAAAAGCATTAGTGCTTGTAAAGTGTTGTAATTCAAAGAGTCAAGTTTTCAAATAAAAGCTCTTTGTTCAGTCATTTATTCAATATTCTAGCGTCAGAGCTTCCGCTAATTCAACAAATAGGTTGCAATAATGATATTTAAGATTAAAGAGTATTGATTTATAAAGATGATAAAATGAAAATTCAAGTTCTAGAATTTTCTATGTGAAAATTCAAGTCTAGGAATTTTCGATTGGTCGAGATTTTTCTTGATCGATTGAAATGATCAAGAAATTTGATCTAGAGTTTTTGCCTCCCTCGATTGATGTTTGATTCACGTTTGATCGATTGAGAAGAACCTTCGATTGATGCTCAATTCCTCTCGATCTTTCAAGACTTATAAAAACTAAATTTTTGCAGAATTTTTCTAGTAACTGTTTTGAATGTTTGAAAAGGTTTTAAGCCTTGTGAATGGTTTTATGAAACATTTAAACTTTCCATTTGAGTCTTTTAAAGGATTATAACCTCATGGGGATAAATAGTGGTTCATGTTCACTTGATAACTAATTCCTTTCTCTCCCAAAATCAGTTTCTAAGAAACAAAAAAAATCTCCAAAATTCCTGTTTGTAGAATCCAACAAACTTGGTTGTATCTAGGAGACGAATTTGTGATAACTCTTTAGCAAAAATAGTGTGAGGGCAAATCTTGTCTAAGGATAACAATTTTGTGCCTCAAAGTTATCTATTTTTCTGTTTATCTTTTGTGTTCACTTTGCTCTTTCTTGATTATTTTGTGTATTATCCCCAACATGCATATCATTATCTTACACAAAGCAAAATATCATGACAGGTAATGGAATGCAAGAAACCACATAACAAGATCTGGAAATAGCAAAAATTCCCCAAGTAAAATTGTGATTGACATTACAAAATATAACAAAAGGGAATGTATATTCAAAAGAACAAAGAAACGGAATAAGGTTGATCCACTTAAAGGACTAGAAATACAAAATCATCCTGTACGTTTTTAGACCCCTTAAAAACACAAGTTGATTAACCTAGTTATATATCCAAGTGATTACTTAGTCAAATTAATCATATTTAGGTTAACACAAATATATCATATCATGTAAAGCAGCGGAAAATAAATAACACAAAGATATGATGACCCAGGAAAACCAAACCAATAAAAAACCTGGGAATGATTTAACCTAACTATCCTTAAAGTAAAACAGATCCACTATGAAAGAATTGAAGTTTACACAATAGCGACTTAGACCTCTAACATCTTATTACTATCTCAAGTAGGAAACTTACTACCATGACCACGTGACAGCTCTGAGTCCACGGACTACTTCTTTCTTAGATTCACAGTAACCACAAATATTCCCACTTATGTTTTCTTTAAGCTTTTTGTGCAGCAATTGAAACGATCACCAAGCTCTCGACATCAATCTTGAGATTGGAAACCCTAAGTATGTATGAAGGCAAACACCTCTATATCTCACAAGAGATTCATACACACAGCATCAACAACATCAAAATATGGCTAGGGTTTTTCCTTTTATACTTAAGGCAAAACATAAAACCCAACACGTCAAACGGGCTTGGGCTGAGTTGGAAAATTTTGTAGAAAAATAATCTGCAGGAGGTTCGATCGATCGAGTCTAATTTTCGGTTGATCGAGCCAGGTAGATTTACGCAATAAATCCTGCAGTACATTCGATTCCAACTTTACATATAAACATACTTTGAGCAAGTCTAAAACAAGACTAAACGTTTTAATCATGGTTTGCCAACATTACAAAATGAAGTTCTAATATATTTAAACCTAAAGTTTTAGAACCCAACACATCCATATTATAGAAATTATACTTAATAGATTATTGAGTCCAGCCATTTTGAAACAAAGAAACAACACCACATTTAGCAGACATAGCTTTGCACCCTGCCATCGCATTTCATTTGATTTCATTTATATATATATATATATATATTTATATATATCAATTTAAAAACATAAGATAACTGAGGCATTTGATCCATAACATGGTAGTATAATAAAAAAGACAATGCAAGAAAACACATCAAAAGTATTCAATAAGTTAGGTGTCATACCATTTGAAATGAAAGGGCATTTAGTTGCTTAGGTCTATTCAATGTCAATATTCTTGCAGACAACTTCACTTCAACCAAAATCTGTCAAACAAGAAAGGAATATATATAAGTTACTGAAAACGACCAAACACAATACACTTTACGCATAAATTGGCCACGATCTTAGTTCTTTTGCTAATGATAATTCTTGCCATTATTGAAAATTTAAAGGTAATTTATTCAAGCATCCAAATAGAATGTCTGTTTTGGAATTGCTTATTTTTAGTAGCTTATTTGCATAATTCTGCTAATGATAATTCCTAGGCAAACAAAGCTTAGCTACAAAATTAGTTGTAGTATAAGATTACAACCTTACTCAATAAAATAAACATTACTACATATTTTGAAAATCTAACAGTTGAATTGCATGTTCTTTACGTTCTTAATATACATGTCAAATTTTGTGTTAATCGAATATTATTTACTATATGATCTATAAACATATATTTTATGCATAATTTCAAATTACAAAAACTTGCAATTTAAACAATTTATTGACGACATAGCTATTAATCTTTAATTTTTCAGAAATTTTGCAAACATGAAAGATATAATAAGAAGATATAATCCAATGGTGGATTTGTCAAAATTCACTCACAATAAAAAGATATTGAGTAAGCTTGTAACTTAAAACTACAACCAATTTTGTGATTAAACTTTGTCCTTCCTCAATATTGTAGATAAACAAGATATTGAGAAAGGACAAAATTTGTCCTTCGTTTATTTATCTTGTGTGAAGATATTGTAGCTAAACTTTGTCCTTCGATTATTTCGATGAAAATTCTTGTGTAAAAATAGTTTTCCAATGTTTGGTAACATCATAAAAAATGAGTTAAAGGAAAACTATCTTTGATCAACATAAAAAGTATAACTTATTTTTAAAGATTGTTTTCCACTAAATTTTTTGGAAAATAATTATATCTCACAGCAAGTTAAAAAAGATAAATTAGTATTATAAAAAACACTACTTTTTGGAAAATAATTCATTTTTTATAAAATATTATCACTGAAACAAACATATTATTGCACACTTTTATTCATATAAGATTTTTTTTTTTTATTATCATAAATCAAGCAATTTCAAACCGATTAACTAATTAATTTTTTTTAAAACTAAATCATTTGAAACTGCATCATACTATTTCATGAATTCATCAAAAAATATATAAAAAATCAATGCAACTATACTATCTGTGGGGCCCGGCCCAAAAATAATGGGCCACTCCAAATCCAGGCCCATCCGAGGAGTGTCCTTTCCAAGGGGAGGCCACGCATGAAGCATTACTCAATCCCAACAGCACCCATGAGCCTGTCCGAGGAGAAACTCCTCCTCGGACATCACGAAGCCCAGACCAAGAGCCGTCCCCAGCCAATTCAGTTCACCCTCCAGACATATAAAATGAATAAAATCCAAAATATCCCTCGAAAAGCTACCACCACATTAATTGCACCCCAACCAACCTCTTGGCCGCATTAATGAGGAAAAGACCCCTGAACAGTACCGCCTTGGCCTCTGCAACTCACAATAGGAGTGGTGTGGGCGGCTGATGGAACAGGCGCTTAAGTGGATGCTTAGATGATCAACAGGTGTAAGGTGGAGATGAAAAGAGGAGAGCTATATAATGTAATGCAGTCCCCCAAAGAAGGGGACGGAAAAACTGTATTAAGACCTAAAGAAAAGAGGAATATAAGGAATAGAAGGAGACTTGAGAAATCTTTCCTGTGTCTTTTATCTTCCGCCATTTCCTTATCCATGCATCCGACCGAGCAGGCTCACTGAGGCCAAGTTCTTTCACCCATCCTCTACGAACATTCATTGTGGGTTGCGCTTTGGACCTAAGCCCAATCAATAGAACGTGGGCCAGAGAAATCGTGCAACTACAATTGGCGCCGTCTGTGGGAAGAACTAGGGCATCAGCAAGCACAACGGTCAAGCATGGCAGAACTAAATCCGCACCAGGGGAATCCTCACCAGGCTGACTCCCAACGGACACAACCCGTCGAGTCCCAGAGGCAGAATAACCCCGTCAACCCAGGCCACAGGGGAGATCGTGAGGGAAGTGTGCAAACTATCCGGACAAGCCAGAGTCACACTCAGGTAGGAAGCCACGCTTCCCAGAGGCGAATGAGTCACCAGGACATGCAGAGAGAGATAGATGATCTGAAGAGAAAGTTGCGACGAACCCAGCGAAAACGATCTCCTTCAGACTCAGACGGGTCCTCTAATGCGGAGGATGTGAGTTACCGACGGAGGTCAAAGACCCCCCCAAGTGAAACCTTTTCCTACGTAAAGGAGCCGCGCCACGTGCGGAAGTATGAGAGCACATCCAGCAGGGGCTCGGGAAACGATGCCATGAAGAAGGCGTTGGACCAGGTCTCAAGATCCCCCTTCACGTATAGAATTGAAGGGGCTAAGCTGCCTCGACGGTTCAACCAGCCGACATTCACCATCTATAGCGGTCGAACGGACCCGGTAGAACACGTGAGCCAGTTTAACCAAAAGATGGCGATCTACTCGAAAGATGAGGCCCTGATGTGTAAAATCTTCCCTTCCAGCCTGGGATCAATGGCGATGAGGTGGTTCAATGGCCTAAAGGCAAATTCCATAAGCTCATACAAGCAGCTCACTCGGGATTTCTGCACCCGCTTCATCACCAGCACCAGAGTCCCCAGGCCCCTCGGATCGCTATTGTCCTTGTCCATGCACGAGGGAGAGACTTTGAAAGCGTACTCGGACAGATACTGGGAAGTATACAACGACCTGGATGACAACCATGATGCGGTCGCTATCAGCACGTTCAAAAGCGGGCTCCCCACCGACCATGGCTTAAGGAAATCCCTCACTGGTAAACCGGTTGCCAACATCGATCAACTGAGGGATAGGATTAACAAGTACAAAAGAGTGGAGGAAGATCAACTGCAAGGGAGGGGTAAGGAGAAAGTTATCCCCCCCAAAGCAAATGATTTCAGGTCGGAACGGCACAATCCTGGTCAGCCGAGGAGAGATTTTTCGCGACAGGCGGGCCAGAGCAACCCGCAAGCAGTGAATGCCGTATTCAGGGAGCCAGTACAACAGGTGTTGGAGAAGGTACGGAATGAGCCTTACTTCAGGTGGCCAGGAAAGATGGCTGGAGACTCTTCCAGGCGTAACTGGAACCTGTACTGCCACTATCATCAGGATCATGGGCATACTACGGAGGACTGCCGGAATCTATGGAATCACCTAGATCAGTTGGTCCGAGAAGGAAAGCTACGTCACTTACTGCACCCGTCAAGTGGCCATCCCGGCCAAACAGCACAAGAGCCCCGAAAGGACGTGTCCTTGGGACCCCCCACCGGGACGATACATGTCATCCTTGCTGCACCAGGAAGGACGGGGCCACCCACTCCCAGGGTGTTAGCTGTTGATCGGTTCCCCTCTGAGGGTAGGCAAGGAGAACCCAAAAGGTCAAGAAAGGGAAGCTCTCTAATACTGGGATTCTCAGACGAAGATAAGAGAGGAACTATTCAACCCCACGATGACGCCTTGGTGGTCACACTGAGGATCGGGGGCTTCGACGTGAAGAGGGTGATGGTGGATTCGGGAAGCGCGGTAGAGATAATGTACCCCGACCTATACAAGGGGCTGAACCTGAAGCCAGAAGATTTGGCCGCTTATGACTCCCCTCTTCTCAGTTTTGAAGGAAGGATGGTCACGCCAAAAGGGCAGATCCGACTACCCGTACAGACTGGAGCAGAGATAGTGGAGGTAAATTTTATTGTGGTCGACGCTTATTCGCCTTACACTGCGATAATGGCAAGGCCGTGGATCCATGCCCTGGAGGCCGTGACCTCCACGCTTCACCAAAAAGTGAAATATCCCTCCCGAGGACAAGTGGAAGAGCTCCGAGGAGATCAAGCCGTGGCCAGGAAGTGTATGGTGGCCGCCGTTTTACGTCAGCCCCCAATCGAGTCCTCGGCTCCGGAGAGCTTATAGCAACCAACTTCCTCGGCAAGCCAAGGCGAGGGGCTGGCCGAGGAGATAAGGTGCGAAAGTCTGGATAGGATTGCAGTTAGTGACGACCCAGAGAAGTTCTTTCAGGTCGGATCTGAATTACCTTCCCAGGAAAAAGAGGAGTTGGTCGGATTTCTCAGAGAGAATGTCGACGTGTTCGCGTGGGACGCCTACGACGCCCCGGGAGTTGATCCCAGCTTTATTTGTCACCACCTGAACGTCAACCCCTCTTCAACTCCGAAGAAACAGCCGCCTCGACGTCCTTCGAAGGAACACGCCAGTGCCGTAAGGGACGAGGTGGCGAAATTAAAAAGGGCAGGGGCTATCAAAGAGGTCTTTTACCCCGAATGGTTGGCAAACACAGTGGTGGTAAGAAAGAAGACAGGGAAGTGGAGGGTTTGTGTGGACTTCACGGACCTGAACAAGGCATGCCCGAAGGACCCATTCCCCCTACCCCGAATTGACCGATTGGTGGATGCAACCGTGGGCCACCCTCGAATGAGCTTCCTGGACGCCTTTCAAGGCTATCATCAGATACCCCTTGCGCCTGACGATCAAGAAAAAACGGCTTTCATGACTCCCATCGGAAACTATCATTATAAGGTGATGCCGTTTGGGCTGAAGAACGCAGGCTCAACCTACCAAAGGATGATGACTCGGATGTTCGAGCCGCAGCTGGGCAAGATCATCGAGATTTATATAGACGACATGGTTGTGAAGAGCAAAAGGGTTTCCGAGCACGTGAATGACCTCGGAGCGATCTTCGCTATCTTAAGAAAGCACCGGTTGCGGCTGAATGCTTCCAAATGCTCATTTGGGGTCGGGTCTGGGAAATTCCTAGGGTACATGGTCACTCACAGGGGAATAGAAGTAAGTCCCGACCAGATCAAAGCCATTAACAGCCTACAGGTTCCTCGGAATCCGAAGGAAGTGCAGAAGCTCACTGGCATGATTGCGGCACTAAGCTGGTTCATATCACGATCGGCGGATCGATGTCGGCCTTTTTACCTCCTGATAAACAAATGGAAAGGGTTTGAATGGTCGGAGGATTGCGCTCAGGCTTTCCAGCAGCTTAAGGATTACCTGTCTCGACCACCCATCATGTCCAGTCCTGAGGCCGATGAGGTGCTGTTTGCATATATCGCCGTAGCCCCCCATGCTGTGAGCTTGGTGCTGATACGGGATGACAATGGGGTGCAGCGGCCGGTTTACTATGTGAGCAAATCCTTGCACGAAGCCGAGGTACGGTACCTTCCTTTGGAGAAGGCAATTCTGGCGATAGTGCATGCGACCCGTAAGCTCCCTCATTACTTTCAGGCGCATACGGTCATCGTTTTAACCCAGCTTCCCCTTCGAGCAGTGCTTCGCAGCGCTGACTATACAGGCAGGATCGCCATGTGGAGTGCACTCCTGGGAGCCTTTGACATCAAATATATGCCCAGATCCTCCATCAAAGGACAGGTCCTCGCGGACTTGGTGGCGGAATTTGCTGAACCCTCTTTAGAAACAATGACTGAGAAAAAAGACATGGATGAGAAATCGGTTGGCGTAATTTCAGCAGTCGAGACCAGGCCATGGAAGGTCTACGTGGATGGAGCGGCTAACCAAAGAGGGTCGGGAGTTGGGATAGTTTTAATATCCCCGGACGGTGCCGCCATTGAAAAATCTTTGAGGCTCGGGTTCTCGGCCACGAACAATGAAGCCGAATACGAAGCCTTACTCCAAGGGATGACGATGGTTCACAAATTGGGCGGTACGATAATAGAAGCATTCTCGGACTCCAGACTAGTGGTCGGACAAGTGATGGGTGAGCTGGAAGCTAGAGATACTAGGATGCAAGAGTATCTGGGACAAGTCAAGCGGCTACAGACGAATTTTGAATCCTTCAATCTGACGCACATCTCTAGGAGTGTAAACACCCATGCAGATTCGCTGGCCACTCTCGCCACGTCCTCAGCGCACAATCTGCCGCGAATGATCCTGGTTGAAGATTTAGCCCGGGCAAGCCCAATCAGCGGAAACCCGGCCAGAGTCCATCAGATCAGAAAGAATCACTGCTGGATGGATCCCATAAAGAACTTCCTCCAGAATGACGTCTTGCCGGAGGAAAAACTGGAAGCTGATAAGATACGGAGGAATGCTCCTCGATTCTGGCTATCCGAGGACCACCAGTTATATCGGCGCTCCTATTCTGGACCATACCTACTCTGTGTACATCCAGAAGAGTCCGAGTCTCTGCTCGAAGAGTTACACGAGGGAATTTGTGGGAGTCACACTGGAGGAAGGTCGCTGGCGCATAGGGCACTCACCCAAGGATACTGGTGGCCGAACATGCAAAGAGAAGCCCAGGAGTACGCCAAGAAGTGTGACCAGTGCCAAAGATTTGCTCCGAATATCCACCAACCCGGAGGGGTTCTCAACCCCCTCTCTAGCCCATGGCCGTTCGCACAGTGGGGTCTTGATATCGTCGGACCTTTTCCCAAAGCAGCGGGGAACAAGCGATACATAATAGTCGGGACCGATTACTTCACTAAATGGGTGGAAGCCGAACCTTTGGCCAATATTAGGGACGTAGATGCCCAGAGATTCATCTGGAAGAATATTATCACCCGCTTCGGAACCCCGCGCACACTCATATCCGACAATGGTCTTCAATTCGACAGTAAAGGCTTTAGGGAATACTGCCGCGAGTTTGGGATCATTAATCGATATTCCACCCCTGCATATCCCCAAGGAAATGGGCAGGTGGAGGCCGTGAACAAGGTCATAGTGAACGGACTAAAGAAAAGGCTGGATGAGGCAAAGGGGAGATGGATAGAGGAGCTCCCACACGTTCTATGGACCTATCGGACAACGCCACGACGGTCGACTGGTGAGACCCCCTTTTCGTTGACTTATGGGGCGGAGGCCGTACTCCCAATTGAGAACAACTTTCCCACACTAAGGTCTATTTCGTTTACTCCGGACGGTAACGATGAGTTGTTGGAGAAAAATCTAGACTTAGCCGAGGAAAGAAGGGAAAAAGCAACAATTCATATGGCCTATTATCATCAAAAGCTGAGACAGGGATACGATGCCAATGTCAAGCTGCGACCCCTCGGTCCCGGCGATCTCGTGATGAGGAAGGTTCTTGGCAGTGCAAAAAACCCCTCTTGGGGCAAGTTGGGGCCCAACTGGGAAGGACCATACCGTATAACGTCCGTAGCTGGAATAGGCGCCTATTATCTAGAAGATTTGGATGAGAAAGCTGTACCACGACCATGGAATGTAAATAACCTCAGAAGATATTATTATTAATGAAAGTGGCTTCGCCCACCTTTTGTTTCGTGATTATCCACCGCTTGCTGGTCTGCATGACAATTCTTATAAGTCTTGGACAGAACCAAGGTCTTGCATGGTCCTCGGACTCAAGCCTATGGGGAAACCAAGTACAAAAAAGCAAAATCGCGTAAGTCTTGGACAGAACCAAGGTCTTGCATGGTCCTCGGACTCAAGCCTATGGGAAAACCAAGTACAAAAAAGCAAAATCGCGTAAGTCTTGGACAGAACCAAGGTCTTGCATGGTCCTCGGACTCAAGCCTATGGGGAAACCAAGTACAAAAAAGCAAAATCGCGTAAGTCTTGGACAGAACCAGGGTCTTGCATGGTCCTCGGACTCAAGCCTATGGGGAAACCAAGTACAAAAAAGCAAAATCGCGTAAGTCTTGGACAGAACCAAGGTCTTGCATGGTCCTCGGACTCAAGCCTATGGGGAAACCAAGTACAAAAAAGTAAAATCGCGTAAGTCTTGGACAGAACCAAGGTCTTGCATGGTCCTCGGACTCAAGCCTATGGGGAAACCAAGTACAAAAAAGCAAAATCGCGTAAGTCTTGGACAGAACCAAGGTCTTGCATGGTCCTCGGACTCAAGCCTATGGGGAAACCAAGTACAAAAAAGCAAAACCGCGTAAGTCTTGGACAGAACCAAGGTCTTGCATGGTCCTCGGACTCAAGCCTATGGGGAAACCAAGTACAAAAAAGCAAAATCGCGTAAGTCTTGGACAGAACCAAGGTCTTGCATGGTCCTCGGACTCAAGCCTATGGGGAAACCAAGTACAAAAAAGCAAAATCGCGTAAGTCTTGGACAGAACCAGGGTCTTGCATGGTCCTCGGACTCAAGCCTATGGGGAAACCAAGTACAAAAAAGCAAAATCGCGTAAGTCTTGGACAGAACCAAGGTCTTGCATGGTCCTCGGACTCAAGCCTATGGGGAAACCAAGTACAAAAAAGTAAAATCGCGTAAGTCTTGGACAGAACCAAGGTCTTGCATGGTCCTCGGACTCAAGCCTATGGGGAAACCAAGTACAAAAAAGCAAAATCGCGTAAGTCTTGGACAGAACCAGGGTCTTGCATGGTCCTCGGACTCAAGCCTATGGGGAAACCAAGTACAAAAAAGCAAAATCGCGTAAGTCTTGGACAGAACCAAGGTCTTGCATGGTCCTCGGACTCAAGCCTATGGGGAAACCAAGTACAAAAAAGCAAAATCGCGTAAGTCTTGGACAGAACCAAGGTCTTGCATGGTCCTCGGACTCAAGCCTATGGGGAAACCAAGTACAAAAAAGCAAAATCGCGTAAGTCTTGGACAGAACCAAGGTCTTGCATGGTCCTCGGACTCAAGCCTATGGGGAAACCAAGTACAAAAAGAAATTTTATAAGTTTTAAACAAAACCCAAGTCCTGCATGGTTCCTCGGACCACAGACGTAGAGGAAATTATTATTTATGATACATTGGGAGGTTATTACTTAAAGAAAATCATTTTTACGCGGGGACCACAAGCTCGTTTTGTTCTAACCGATCACCCATATCTGCATCATTGCATGTATTTAAAGAAAAACGCTACTAACATACATACACAGTAAGCGAAATTAACGTTTTATATCACTGTTCCGAGTACAGTAGAAAGAGAGGTCTTTACAAAAGGATGGAAAATAGGACAGCTCTCATAAACAAAAAAAAGAAGAGAGGAAAAGAGCGCAAAAAAAAAAACAGAAGCCTAAAAGGCTAAGCCTTGGCAGGAGGATCTTCCTACTGCTCGGGCTGAGGAAGAGGAGCTTCAACGGCAGAGTCTGCGGCAGGATTCTCCGCCGACCCAGGTACGAGGACGGCATCAGGCACCGCCAAGTCCTGCTCCGGAGCCACTTGGGCCTCATCAGGATTCGCCCGGATCTCCTGAGGATAGAAGATGTTCTCGGGCAACCTTAATGCCGAATCTGCAGGAACTCCTGCAGCATCAAGAGCGTGAGCCCATGTGATACTGCAGTAATCCCTGCACACCTCTGGGACCTCCTCAGATAGCCTGGCCTCCGTCTCCTCAGCCCCCAGCTGGCGAGCAGCATTCTTCTCAGCCTCTGTAGCCTCTCGGATCAGCTGAGCCTCCTCTTTGACCCTTCTCAGTTCATCCTCGACCTTTTGCAGGGCAGTTCTAAGATCCTGCACTGCCTGCTTCTCGGTGACAAGGTTGAGCTGCGTCGAGTACAGCTCCTTGCGCTGGTCCTCCGCCTGGGTCTCGGCGCTCTTCAGACCAGATTCTGCGCTCTTGCGACGGTGCTCCGACTCCTTGAACTCGTTCGTGAGTATAAGGTGATCGTGCTTAAGGGACCCCAAGGTCTTCTCCACCTCCGTCCGAGCCTGGATCTCGGCCTCAGTCCGATTACGTTCACTTCGGCAGAATTCCTCAGTCACAAATACCTGCTGAGTAATCTACAGACAAAACCAAAATGCTTTAAAAAGATCTAACGAGACCAAAAGAGTTAATGAAACAGTAGAAGGATCACTTACCATCGCGAGATCCCTTTTAAGGGATAGGAAGATCTCAGACTGAGAGAACCGCCTGTAAGCCTCCATGTCCCGAGGAAGGAGTAGGGGCTGCTCCAGGGCCTCGGCCACGTACCCAGCTCGGCCGTGGTTGTACTCTCTGATCGAGGCATTATAGGGGATGGCAACCCCCTCTAGCTCCAACTTGGGGCTCCATGTACGCGGAAGGGCGCGCACTTCAGCAGTATCCTCCTCGTCCCGCCTCTCCGAGGAGCTGCCCCATCTACTCCTTGGGGCACGGGTGGTTTTTTGCTGTTTGGTCGGCTGGGCGACCACCTCACCCTCCTCAGAAGTGCCAACCGGCCTCTTCTTCTTCAGGTCCGGATTAACCTTAAGACCCGGTTCTGAAGCGCCCCGAGGGGCCGCATGAGGAAGCACTTTGGCTGGTGGTGAAGGGAGTCCCTTCGATGACTGACCCACCGATGGTTGACCCTTGCCTCGGGAACCTAACAGCTTCTTCAGAGATTTCTTTCCCTTTCCTGCCATAGGCTCCGTCTCTTCGTCCGAAGTATCGTCCGAGCAAATAACAAGGGAAGGAGAACCAACTGCAGAATGTCGGTCCCGCTCTCCTTCGGGATCGGAAAATTCCACCAAAGGGGATTGCTGAACTTCCTCCTCAAAATAAAACTCGTCTATCTCATCCTCAAGGGAAAGACGAGATGATTCAGCTTCCTCTTCAAACTGAGCAGCAACACCAGGCTCGTTCGGCGGAGGTAGCTGCTCGGCTAGATACGGATTTCTAACATCGGGCAACACAACTGGTGGCAGATCTCGTGCGGCTAGGAACCCGTCTTTGGACACGTCGATTCTAGCCAATCTCGGACTGCCAGCCCTTATAGCGTGACCGATGGCTTGGAAAGCGCTGCTCAGAGGTTGATAGCCCAAAATTAGATGGGCCGCACGCAACTGTCCGTCCTCGGAAACGTAAATCTCCGACCTGAGAAGATAGTTCAACGCTGGCACGTTCACAAGGCTAAGCCGAGGAGCTACGTGAGATTTATCTGCAAACCACCAAGAAGGGTGGGGTTAGTTCAAGAAATTTACCAGATACAAGGAAAACAGTAAAAATAGACCCTCAACACTAAATCCTTTCCCAACAAGGACCGATCCTAAAAGACGCCGCACCTGGGTTCCCTGCCCGAGTCGGACAATGAATACCATCGAACCACTCCCCGGAAGCAATGAGGAAGTCATTCTTCACGGTCTTATTGGATACCGGGAGACAAGAGATCAACCTAACGTCCTCGTTCCGGGATTTAAGGTAATACCCCTCCTCCTTGAGGCGGTGACACTCGTACAGGTAGGCCACATCGTGCCAAGTAAGGCCTAGGTTCATCCGCTCGTCTAAGACATCTACACAGCCTAGTATCTTGAACATATTTGGGGCACACTGATGCGGCGCCAACCTATGGTTGAACAGGTATTCCCTGGTAATCCTACGCATGGGAAGTGTCATCCCTCCCTCTATGAAGGCAATCATGGGGATGACAACTTCTCCCAGACGTTTATCTGTCACTATTCCTTCAAGAGGACAGTACCGCAGCCCAACCCCCGGGGGAATGTGGTATTTAGCCCTAAAAGCCTCCATAGCGGCCGGAGTTTTTACTAATTTCTCGAATCTACCCATCTGAACTGAACTGGGAAACGAAAGTAAAGACTGAGCAGAAAAGAAGGGTCCGAGGAGAGAATTGAAACGACGAGATGAACGAAATGAACGGATACCTTCACAAGATGCTCGAGGGGACGCCTGAAAACCTCTCGTGGACGAGACGTTTCGCAGAAAATGGTTACGGCGGCGTAAGGGGCGCAAGCGTTTGTATGTCTCTGGGTTTCGCTGTAGATCTTTGGAGCCCTTTGAGGTTTATGGAACGCAGATAAAAGAAGGAACTGAACCTCCCCTGGCGCCTTATATAGCCAAGAGGAGAGAGAAGAAATCACTCCTGCCTAAAAATACGCGAATGAACGATGGTCGTTCGATCCGTGCCGCACCGTTGGATGAAGGGAACATAACGCCTCCAGAAATTAATGACCACGCCTCGAGAATTGTGGCACGTCAAAGGTCACGATCTGCACACGCGCCCCAGGTCCTCCTTATCCCTATCCACTCATTACATCAAAACCCCGCTTTTCTCCTCGGAAGGAGATAAAAACCGGAGTTTTGAGGGGCTATTGTGGGGCCCGGCCCAAAAATAATGGGCCACTCCAAATCCAGGCCCATCCGAGGAGTGTCCTTTCCAAGGGGAGGCCACGCATGAAGCATTACTCAATCCCAACAGCACCCATGAGCCTGTCCGAGGAGAAACTCCTCCTCGGACATCACGAAGCCCAGACCAAGAGCCGTCCCCAGCCAATTCAGTTCACCCTCCAGACATATAAAATGAATAAAATCCAAAATATCCCTCGAAAAGCTACCACCACATTAATTGCACCCCAACCAACCTCTTGGCCGCATTAATGAGGAAAAGACCCCTGAACAGTACCGCCTTGGCCTCTGCAACTCACAATAGGAGTGGTGTGGGCGGCTGATGGGACAGGCGCTCAAGTGGATGCTTAGATGATCAACAGGTGTAAGGTGGAGATGAAAAGAGGAGAGCTATATAATGTAATGCAGTCCCCCAAAGAAGGGGACGGAAAAACTGTATTAAGACCTAAAGAAAAGAGGAATATAAGGAATAGAAGGAGACTTGAGAAATCTTTCCTGTGTCTTTTATCTTCCGCCATTTCCTTATCCATGCATCCGACCGAGCAGGCTCACTGAGGCCAAGTTCTTTCACCCATCCTCTACGAACATTCATTGTGGGTTGCGCTTTGGACCTAAGCCCAATCAATAGAACGTGGGCCAGAGAAATCGTGCAACTACACTATCCTTGAAAATTTTAAAAAGAAAAAAAAAAGAACAGTAATCATTTATTGTATTATAATATATATGTGTATGCCACACTGCCACCTCTTAAAAAATTATAAAAGAAATGACATGAAAGTGTGAAATCAATATTAATAGATAAGATTGATAAGTGAAGCAAGACTCTGGTTGGAGAGACTACCTGGTGGTCGTCGGGTTTAGTAGAATTGAGTGCATCCATGCCTCTCTCTCTCTCTCTCTGTGTGCTGTTCTGATAAGCCTGTTACATTGGTCCTCTTTATAAGGACATAAAAAGACATGAAAAAGTAATGACAAATTACATATTTGTGTATCACGTGCTTAGCTAATTGGTGATCGTGATGTTCCTGCTGAACAGTGTGTATCACGTGCTAAGAATACTACATTTTTTTTTTTTGAGAAACGCTAAGAATACTACATAAGCACGTAACATGCAAAAGTACGTACATGCATCGAATGCCAACATATATTACAAAATCACACATGACACATGTATCACGAAAAATTTCACTGTTGGGATTGAATTGAATGCCGACATATGCCTTTTTTTTTCACCAAATAAAATAATCAAACAATTGTCTTGCTAAGAAGTAAGGACTTCTATGATATATAGCACAAACTGTTCTTATCACGAAAAATGATATAAATAAAATATTTGATTTTTTAAATATTTTATTAAAAAGTAAATCATAGTTTTTTTTTTTTTTTTTTTTTTCTTAAAACGTAAATTCCTTCAGTAACCGTTTCATGATTTAAATTCCTTTGATTGATCTTTTTTTGGTTAAATTCTCATGCATGGCTGACTGTGGCAAAAAAAAAAAATTTGGATGGCCTTTTTTGCAACTATCTGTGCACTGGAGGTTGCTCTGGAGATTGGCATAATAGATGCTATATTGGAAGGAGATTTTGGACATGGTTTTGAAACTCAGATGGTTCAAAAAACTTGGCAAGAGAGATGTTTAAGGCTTTTGAGGTCAGACCAAAGTCGAACTGAAATTGAACCGTGATATGTCATAATTAAATTAATTATTATTTAAAATATAAAAAAATAATTAAATTAGTAAAACATTGAGAATATATATTATTTTCATATATACATAAATTTATTTATTTGGTAAAAATTCCTATAAATTATCAAGAATTCCTTTTTTTTTTTTTTATCCTCAATTATAAGTTATACATAATCCATTAGGACTTAGCCCATTTTATAATTAGTAAAAAAAAAAAATCAATCAATGATAACTATTGAAGAGGAAATGACGTAAGAAGGGGTCTTTTTTAAATTTCTTATACTTTTTAAATTGTCTAAGCTAAGTCCAATCCGTTTTTCCTTTTTCGTTTCTTTTTTTTTTTTTCTTCCCTTCTTCTCCACCATTTGATTGATTGATTTATCTCCCCAACTATTTATAATTCTACATCTTTATCTCTTTCTTTTTTCTTTTTTCTTTTTTCTTTTCTATATTACTATCTTTTAATTTTTCTCATCCACCAAATGCCTCTTTTACTTTCCCAATGCCTACACATTTCTTCAGGTTTTCCCCTTCTCTATCTCTTTTTTCTTTTTGATGAACCCTCTTCTCTCTTTCTTCTTCACAAATCTCCTCACAAAACTCTTCCTCTGCCTCCTTCTTAGTCTCACTTACGAAAACAATTACGGTTGTTTTTTTTGTCAAAAAATCTTGCAGAGCTTTGCATCATCACCATGTTGTGGCTGCTCCTTTTTTTTTTCTTTTTTTTTTTTGGGGTCAAAAAAATCTCGCAAGAGCATTCATTGCCGGAAAGAATTTTTCAGTTGAAACTGAAACGTTGATGCGAGTTCAACATTTGACAAAATCTATGGTTGAAGCTTCAACTATGGTGATTTGGTGCTATGAGATTGTAATGTTTTTAGCTTTTCAAAATAAAAATAGCTCTAACTTGAACCGTGTAAACTGTCCACGGTTTTTAAACCTAGGCGATTCAACCATGGTTTGAACAGATCCCTTCTTTTCTTTCCTAGACTGGTTTCTAGGGTTAAAAAACTATAATAGTGAAAGGTTCCTTGTTAATTGGGTCAGACTGTACGATCCCGGGTTTAAAATTTATGATTATGAGATGGTGATTAAGGCATTGGGTGACCATGCTTCTTCTATGGCCTCTTATGCAAACCTACTAAATGATGCTAGGTTTATTTCTAGATCTTTTTCTTAGTTACGTTACTCTCATACTAAGTGGGACAAGTATCATAGGTTTCCACCGTAATTTTTTTTCTGGACTACAGGCTAATATAGGCAATTTAACTTAATAAGAATCCACTCATTTTTTCTTCTAAAAAAAAAAAAAACTCACATGGCAAGTGGATCACTTCTAGTGTAAATTATTATGCAGTGAGTGATTTAAGTTCTCCAATAGCGAGTGACGTGCCATTTTTTAGCATAATTTCTCTATAGGCAGTGGCCTTTTTTGTCTTTTCTCATGTAACTTCTCAGGTAGTGATCTTTTTTTTTTTTTTTTTTTTTTTTGCATAAATGGATGAGTATTATTTAATTATATATAATGTCAAACAACAGCAGGCATTACAGCCTTTACATTACACATTCTAGTAGTTCCTATATGTTCCATATTTCATACAAAAGCCATATATACAAACGTAGGACAAGTATCATAGGTTTCCAAAAGACATTGTCGCTAATTTCCCCTCTTCACTAGAGCATCCGCGTAGCCATTAGCTTCACAGAATATTTGATACACTTCGATGGTCCAGTCGCGCTCCATAAGGTTCCTGCAATCACATAATATTGAGTTAATAATTGGTGGGATATCATTATTATTAGTTAACCGGGAAAGAACTCTCATAGAATCTATTTCAAGATGAATAAATCTAAAACCCAAGTTCCATGCCAAAAAAGTCCCTGGCGAATTACACCCAACTCAGCGATATTATTGGAAGTAATACCCATATGTAGTGAAAAAACCGAAATCCAATCTCCTGAGCTATTGCGCAACAATCCGCCTACACCAGCTAAACTAGGATTACCTAATGAGTTACCATCAGTGTTTAATTTTATAAAAGGTTCTGGCTAAGCATTCCATTTAATAATCCTAGGAATTTTAATTTTAATATTCTTTGCTGGGCATACAAAAAAGAAGAATTCAGTAGCACACTGAACCACTTTCTGCATAATCTGATTTTGAGAATAAGATTGATTTTTTAAATATATGTTCATTCCTTGCCAGCCATAAGTTCCAACATAGGAAGGTAAAGTAAATTTTCCAAGGTAGTTGATAGAGGAAGATAATAGAATTTGATGTAGTGTTGGTATGTAGCCAGTTTTGAAGTGAAAGGTGAAAAAAAGGATAGTGGTAAAATACCTAGAGAATGATACCATATCCTCTTAGCCCAAGGACAATCTCTTAAAATACGAATAGTAGTTTCAGGATTGTTACACCTAGGACAACAGTTATTTACTTCCGGATGAGAAAATGACAGATGTAAACAGGTAGGCAAATGATTTTGTATGGATATCGAAATAAAAAATTGACTATTTTTGGGACATTGTAGTTTCCAAATCCAATTCCAATAGGTTCTTCAGAAGGAACATTAGCTTGTTGGTATAAAAATTTTGATGCAGATCAAACTGAACAAAAACCGTTATTCTAAGGCCATACAAAGGTATCCGATAACCTAGTCAGTTGGGCTACAAGGATGCCTTGTATAAGTTGTTCAATATGTGTTGGGATAGGAAATTGTAAATTTTATAACCTACAAATATTATTATCCCATAAGGAACTAACTAACCTCTTTTCTTCATTGGGCAGAAAAGGGCCATGAATATAACTTCGTAGTGACCCTCCAAGTATCCAGTGATCCTCCCAAATACGAATGTTCTGTTTGTCCCCTAATACCCAATTCATACCTCATTGAAGCCATCTTATTCCTACTAGTAATGCTTTCCAAATATGAGACGCTCTAGGGTTTATGCCACTATCATACAGATTTGTATGAGGAAAGTATTTGGCTTTTAAGACTTGAGCCCATAGCATGGATGACTTCTGTTGAAGCCTCCAAGCCTAATTCATAAGCAAAGACACATTCATATGACATGCAGTTTCTAGACCCAGTCCTCTCACATTTTTAGGAGTAGTGATGGTTTCCCAACTCATTGTATGACAGTGTTTGTAATTAGCGATATCTCCCCATAAAAATTTGCAATTTAATTTATCCACTTGCCTACTAATTTTTTGTGGGAGAAGGGTGGTTTGCATGGCATGAATAGGGATAGATGCCAAGGTAGAATTGATTAAAGTAACCCGGCCCACAATAGAAAGGTATTTAGTTTGCCAACCTTCGATCTTTTTCTGGATATTATCCACTATATATTGATAAGCAGATGCCTTTCGACAAGTAGTGAAAATAGGAGTTCCAATATAAGTTCCGAGTTGATTCGTAGTGGGGATGTCAAATATGCCAGCTATCAGTTCTTTTGTTTGCTTAGACGTGTTTGGTGAAAACCAAAGACGTGATTTTTGTGTGCTAATAATTTTTCCGGAACACTTACAAAATATTTGGAGAATGTTTTTAAGATTCTGGCACTCCATAATTTTTGCTTTCGAGAAAAGAAAGATATCACAGCAAAGAAAAGATGGGAAATTTTAATTTGTCCCCTAAAATTAACAAGATGAATAGTTTTGTCTCAAACCACCTCTTCTAGAAGGATGGATAATCTTTCCAAACAAAGAATAAATAAGTATGGGGATATAGGATCTCCTTGACGTATCCCCCTAGATGGAATAATAGTTGATAAAGTGTACCATTCCACATAATATTAAAACAAGTTAAGGAAATCATATTCATAATAAGATGAATTAGTTTAGGGGGAATTTGGAAGAATTCAAGCGTTTCCTAAATAAACGACCATTCAAGACGGTCATATGCTTTTTCAAGATCAAGTTTGAGAGCCACGTGTACTTTGGGTCCAAACTTTCTAACCATCGTATGGATAATTTCTTGGACAATAATAATGTTGTCGCTCGTATGGCGACTCGAAACAAAACCTGCTTGGCATGGATTGATAATGTCTGCGATATAAGGCTTTAGCCTTTGCAGGATAATACGAGACACCAATTTATAAAGGGTATTGCATAAGCTAATAGGGCAAAATTGTGTGATCATATCCAAGTGATTTATTTTGGGAATAAGGATGAGATTTGTTGCACCCCAATCTTCAAGAATAGTTGTAGTCTCAAAAATTTCTAGAATGGCTTGAATAATACTAGATCCCAGGATGTGCAATTTTTTTGAAAGAAAATCATGTGATATCCATTTGGACCTAGTGCTTTTAAAGGAGGGTTGAAAAAACATTCCGATAAATTTCTTCAGGTAGTGGAGGTAGTGGAGTACTAGAATGCCATTGGTGATGTTCAATAAAGGGATTGTACAGAAGGTAATATCTAACCAAAGGGAAAAGAGTTCCAGTTTGAGGAGACGTGGATGTAAAAATTTTGGTAAATGCATCTCTGATGTGGGTAACTAACATATCTCCCGATAACCATAAACCAGTGGAGTCTTTAAGAGTCATAATACGAAACTGACTGTGATTCTGCAAATTTTTTAAGTGGAAGAATTTGGTATTAGTGTCTCCATAGTTTAACCATGTGATACGGGATTTAAGTTTCCAAAAAAGGAATTCTTGATGGAGTGTATGATTGTAATCTAGGATGAGCTAGTGTTCCAGAGAATAAAGATAAGCTATGGGTTTGCATGCTAAAGCTATCCAAATGCCTCTAAGTCTAGCTAATAAGTGATTCTTTTTCCGAAACAGGTTGCCAAAATGATTTTTATTCCAGTCAATAATGTTGGTAGTTAAAAATTTTAGACGATGTTGTAACCTAGAAATGGGGGAGGAAGAAGATGGTATAAATGCCAAGGAATTCCAACTATTCTCAACCAAAGTTGAGAAAGAAGGATCAGTTAGCCACAGTTGTTCAAATTTAAAAGGTTTGGTCAATTTATATGAGGGAGGTTCAAATTTTAATAAAATGGGGCAATGATAAGATTTGGTATGAGGAAGGTGATGAATTTTTGACCTAGGAAATAAATATTCCATTCTGTATTGCCTAAGCCTCTGTCTAATCTTTCCTTAATATTTCGATGCCAAATCGGGTTCTTGTTGGTCCAAGTAAATTTGGGACCATGAAAACCTAAATTCATAAGACCACAAGAATTAATACAATCTCTAAATGCATTTAATCTATTTCTGTTAAGAGGAAGCCCCCCATTTTTTCGTCTTCAACAAGCATATCATTAAAATCGCTTAAAAGGACCCAAGGCATATTAACAGATGGAGATAAATCTTTTAAATAATTCCATAAAATTTTACGTTTATTAAAATTTGGGGAAGCATATATAGCCATAAGAAGAAAATTATAAGAGTTGGTAGGTAACTTGACAAGTGCATGAATATTCACTAGTGGTGAGAATCTCCACAATAAGCCTACTATCCTCATTCCACATAATCCAGATACCACCCAAAAAAACTATAGGAAAAACTCTTTGGGAATGAGAATATGGAAGACTGTCTATGACTGCTTGGGCACGTTCATCCGCAATCTTGGGTTCAACGATAATTAGAATTTAAGAGTGATGCAGATGATAAAGTTCGTGTGCATGGGTACAAAAAGCTTCATTTCTTGCTCCCTGACAATTCCAGGCAACTATCTTCATGGATGATGTGTTTGGATTGAGATAATCATTGGGGACCCTCCCTAAGGTCCTCGGCGTCATCACTATGGATCAAGTGATGCATTGATGAGTCACTGTCATAGTCTTGATCCTGTACATTGGTTCGAGTTTGCCGAGCCTTGGCCAAAACGTGACATACACGATGAATGAAAGGCTTTGGTTGGAGAACATGGTGATGTAAAGTGTAGTGACCTTTTTCAACTACGTGAATTATTAATTCCTACTGGCCTCTAAAATTTCCAATAGCGAGTGACCCATTTTTGGGCATAATTTCTCTATAGTTGGTGGCCTTTTTGGCTTTTTGTAATGTAACTACTTAGGTAGTGATCTTTTTCAACCACATGAATTATTCCTACGTGCCTCCAAAATTTCATGTACAGTAGAATAGTCCTTAAACATGGTGGTAGTAAGTGGCCTATAATTCAAAACATATTTAACATGTTGTGTTTTGTTGCAAAAAAGCAAGACTCTCTCATTTTCAGTGATAGACCAAAACAAAACTTGATGTATTACGACATGTCTATGGTATTTTTGGTTGAGTCAGTTTGGTGAGGAAAAAGTAAAAAAAAAAAAAAAAAAAAAAAAAACTCATGTTTTATGTGTAGTTAGGTTGCAAATCACCATTCATACCAATTTCCAATTGAGCTCTTTTTTTTTCTTTTTTCTTTTTTCTTTAAATATTTACACGCAGTGATACAGTATTTTGGTGGAGGAGTCTTATATTACATAATAAATTGTCATAATATTTTTACAATTGTCAAGGTGCAGTTCTTTATAGGTCAAAATAAAATATAAAATATTAATAAACTATCATACCAAGACCAACCACAACTAAAAATAAAAATCTTGTGAAAATATTATGAAATTTTGGTGTTGTCACTTGTCACAATATCATACTAGGATGTGCCCAACTTAAAATAAAGGTATTGTGAAAATGTGACATTTTGTTGTTGTCATAGTATTTTCACAATTAGGTGTAATAAACTTATGAACAATTTAAGTTTCTTAAAACATTCCTATCCACTCATGCAATATGGTATAAGAGCCCATTTTTCTAATCAACCCGAAAAGTCACCCACATCAACTTATGCATTTATTGTGCAAAATGCATTTTAGCTATATTTCTTGTGCAAATATACATCAGGATTGTTGTTGTGAATTTCAATTTTTCTTATTTCTTTGCATTTCTCAAGGATGAAGAAGGAGAGTGGATTGTCACAATATTCTTAGGCTAGCCTTTTTATTTTGTCTTTTTTGTGCATCGACATAGTTTCTCTAAAAGAAACCACTTTTCCATTTTATGCTTAGGTTAGTTCACAGTTTCCCTCCTAAATTTAAAATTGAGAAATTTCACCATTTATATTATGGAAACAAGTAAATACCCCCTATTGTTACTCTCTTCGTTAAACCGTAATGGAATCTTATGAAGGTGTGTAACACTAGGACCTTTTTTCTGGGTTAAGTAAAAAGCTCACTTATTCTAACACTAATATTGCCCAAGCACACTTCTTTTGGAGTTTTAAAGTGATTCAATGCTTTAGGGTGTGTTTGGTATAGTGGATTTTAGGGAGGATGGAAAACAAATAAAAGAAAATGAGGAGGAAAAACTTTTTGGAAGGTGTTTAGTTGGGACAATGAGAGGGGAAAATGATGGTAGGGCCTGGGTGTTTTCTCCCTAGGCCCTACCACCAAAATGATGGTAAGATACATGCGCTTCGTCCCGTACGTTTTTTATTTTATTTTATTTTATATTCTTTGCAACCAGTTCCAATTTTAAGTGCTTTTTTGTGCTCTTTTTTTTTTCTTTTTTCTTTTTCTTGTCTTTTGCTTTCTTGGACGTTGCCTCTTCCTTTTTCTTTTTTTCTTTTTTTTCTTTTGATTTCCTAGGGTCATGGGCATAATAGTGCTTTTTTGTTTTTTTTTTTTTTTGGTTTAGACATTTTTTTTTAATAATAAATTTGGGTCTTTTTTTTTTTTTTTTTTTTTTTTTTGGTTGTTGGTCACTTATTTGTTTTAATTGGGCATCATTTTTTAACAAGAGTATAAGAGTATATTTATACAAACTCACTTTTTCTATCCCTCCATATTTCCACTTCCAACCAAACAAAAATGAGGGAAATTAAAATCTTTTCTATCCTCTCACTTTTCCACCTTTCCACCATTTTCTATCCCTCCACTTTTCCACCCTTCCAATCTAATGTACCCTTAGTGCTGTTATGATTACACTCAAGAAAACTAGTGTTAGGTTCTAAATGTTTAGAACGATTGGCAAATCATGAACACAAACTTGTCTAGATATAGATCTTAGAGTCTATAGGTTCTATTAGACAATGCTCAATGTGATTCAAGTCAAGATTCAAGAACATACAAGCTGCGGGAAGAAGATTTCATAATCTGTCTGGTTCGACCGATCGAAAGACAGGCTCGACCGATCGAAAGTCGAATCTGCAGAATTTTAATTACGCCCAAACAGCAGTCCAAGCCCATTTAGGATTAGGGTTTCTAATCTACTTCTCCCAGTATATAAAGGAAACCCTAAGCACATTTTTGTGTGGCTTTTCAGAGAGAAAAGAGTGTGCCTCTTTAGTATTTAGGGTTTTGTTTCTAAAAAACTCTCTTATGTCTTTTACCGGTGCTATTCCTTGTTGAATCTCAAGATCCGGTATTGTAGAAGTTGCTGCCTTCTCTTGTCATCAAAGGTGTTGATGATCTAAACCTTCAAGGGTGGTCTTGGAGTCACAAATAGGAGAGTTTGTGTTGCTAAACCTTTGAGTGGGATCTCAAAGTCACAAACGGGGGTGTTTGTGTTTTGCAAAGGCCAAAGAAAGAAGGAGTCCGTGGATTCGGAGCTTGCACGTGGTCGTGTCAGTAAGTTCTACTGGTTGGTAGCAATAAGAAATTGAGCGGGGGGGCTTGTAAGTCTTATTATATGAACTTCGATTCTTTCTAGTGGATTTGCTTTTTACCTTGAGGATAGCTAGGTTAAATCCTCCCTAGGTTTTTACCGATTTGGTTTCCTAGATGATCATATCGTGTGTTATTTATTTTCCGCTGCTTTGCATGATTTGATCTTTATTATTGTGATAACCTAGACTTGTTTAATTGGACTAAGTAACAACTTGGCTAATTACCTAGGTTTAATCAATTGTTTAAGGGGTCTAAAAACTGTCAACTAGAACTACTAAATTAAAACAATATTGCTCAATCCTATTTCTATATGTAAATACAAACCTGTATCCATATGGAACCCATCAACAAATTATAGAATGTACAAACCAAAATTACATACCACTTTAAAACAAATGAATGATAACATTTCAATTGATAGCATTGAAGAAAAAAAGGGGAAAGGAAACCAGAAACTTAAGCCATAGCAAAGATTAAATTGCAACAATTGACCATTACAATGAAAATTATCTAGCTAAAATTATCTAGCTAGTCAAACTTTTACACACTCTATTTACTATTCAAGCATCTCTGCCAATATTTCAAAACATTAAAGCAAAATTTCTTATTGTCGAGCAGAATGAAGATTTTGGACACCATCATTTAAAATTCTCATTTGCAAAGAGAAAACTTAAGGAAACAGTTGGAGACAAGGCAATGTCCTTTTCGGTGGATGAGTGGTGAATTCTTGAAGAATATGTCATGAGTGCATTCCAAAACTTAGAAACGCAAGGTTAAGGCGAAACAGTGCTCTTTTGTGTGCAGAAGTGTCTTCAAATAAGAAACTCAAGGTGCCTATTTGATCTCCTAAAAATTCGGATGCCCCCTCTACAGGTCAGCCCTTGCATTCTACATGATCTATTGATTCACCATTTAAACTTGAGCGTAATCTCGCAACTTCTCCCACATGGAAATGTTATAGAATGGTTATCCCCAAATTTCTAGAGTTGCATTAGGATACAACAATTTAGAGTACACAGACCAAAAAGAGACTACGTAGAACCAAACTTATATATATACATACATTGATACATATATTTCAATTAAAAAGCATAATAAATATGATAATGAAATAAAAACACATAATCGAAAAGTAAGTTAGGCATGATACCATTTGAAAAGAAAGGGCATTCAATTGCTAGGCCTGTTCAATGTCAATATTCTTGCAAAAAACTTCTCTTCAACCAGAACCTGTCAAACAATCAATCAAAAAACAGATATAAGAATCGAAAACATGCAAACTTAACAATCAAAATGCCCTCTAAGACATCTCCAACACCACAATTATTAAGGTAAAAAAAAAAAAAAAACCCCATGTTTTCTATAATATTCAACAGCTAAGACTCTATTTAGTTGCCAAGACTTTGACTCGTAAGAGAAGTTTCTAAAGTCCTACTCCTCAATTATTGTATATTTTCTCAGCAACCAAACAAAGGATGGAAGTGGAAATGGAAATGATTTATACAAGAGAGAGAGAGAGAGAGAGAGAGAGAGAGAGAGAGAGAGAGAGAGCTGAAGGTCGTTGGGTTTGGTAGAATTGAGCGGAGCCATGGTTCTTTCTTTCTGTGAATTGTCGTGCTGATAAGCTCGGTGGTATGGGATTTTAAGCTCACCTATATATAGAAATGACAACTCTCTAGAGTACTCTTTTTTTTTTTTTTTTTTTTTTTTTTTTTTGAGTGGATGAAAATGCATTTTACTTTTACATCTGCTTATGCAAAAATAATGGTCTATTTTAGAATAAAAACTTAAAAAAAAAAAAGATTTGATTAATTATTTTACAAAATACTCACACATGATTATTTATTAAATACTATATTTTATTAAAATGTTGATTTTTCTTTATTTTTTTAAATGTTTATCTCTCTTCACACATCAACTATATCTTCCGTCACAATAGGGAAACGCAAAGAATTTTTTTTTTTTTTTTTTGAATAAGCTACTATGCTTAAGTATATTTACACAAGCACTGTAAAAAATCTCCTTCTACACAATGGATATATAAACTGATGTGTGAGTTTTTTGAGGTTGACATGCCAAAAACTAATTTGAATGCTCTTAAGCACCTTTTTCATACTGTATATTCCTCTGGTTGGTCTTTTTTGTGTAGATAATCATGGGTGGTGGTGGTGGTGAAAATTTATTCAAGTAGCATTTTCCATGACATAATTTCTCTGATCGCAAGTAGTTCCATCTAGTGTAAATTCTCACGTAGTGAGTTCCCTTTCTTGATGTAAATTCCTGCATACTCAACAACCTTTTTTTTTTTTTTTTTTTTAATGTAAGTTCTCACATTCACATATGTTAGGTTCTAAAGACTTAGGTATTTATATATTTAGAACTCTAATGTGTATTGTTGGCAAACCATGATCAAAACAATGTGTTTAGAAGTGTTTTAATCTTGCTCAAAGTTGTACATTTTGTGTAAAGTTGGAATCGAGCTAATGCAAAAAGCATTATGCATTTCGGCCTGGCTCGATCGATCGAAGCTCGGGCAGAATGTTTTTTTTGCAAATTTCCAACTCAGCCCTAGTTGTTTAAAACGTTTTAGGGTTTTCTAATTTGTCCTAAGTATAAAAGGCAAATCCTAGCCACGTTTTATTGTTGCTCATATTGCGGTTTGTGTAAATCTCTTGTGAGATATAGAGGAGCTTTCCTATACACAAACTTAGGGTTTTCAAGGAGGAGATTTTATCTACACCTTGATGATCAACTCGATTGCTGCCATTGAAGCTTAAAGAAAATACAAGCGAGTGTGCTTGTATCTGATGGTGAATCCAAGAAAGAAGGAGTCCGTGGATTCGGAGCTTACACGTGGTCGTGTCAGTAAGTTCTACTGATTGGTAGCAATAAGAAGTCGAGCGTGGGTGCTTGTAAGTCTTATTGTATGAACTTCGATTCTTTCAAGATAGTGGATTCAAGTTTACCTTGAGAATAGCTAGGTCAAATCCTCCCCAGTTTTTTACCAGTTTGGTTTCCTAGGTGATCATATCTTGTGTTATTTATTTTTCCACTACTTTGCATGATATGATCTTTGTAATTGTGATAACCTAGATTTGTTAAATTGGACTAAGTAACAACTTGGCTAATTACCTAGGTTAAATCAATTGTGTTTTAAGGGGTCTAAAAACCATCAACATATTTTTCTATCCCTTGTGGGAGGTATAGATCTATATTTCCATCCACTTCTAAGCCTTGTTGGAGAGATAGATGCATAGTTACCACATTCACACATGCACTCAGATCTACATTGTTTTCAAATACGCCTCATATCGACATTTTGGCAGCACATTCAGCTTGTGCCCAACTTGGTGATTTAGATTTAGGGAGTTGGATCCATGAATATATCAAGATGGTTAGACTAGAGCATTCTACAAGTTTGAAGAATTCACTAGTTGAAATGTACTCTAAATGTGGTGATATAGACATTGCTCTTGGAGTATTTGACGACATATCCAAAAGATGTTGTCTCTTGGAATGATATGACCCAAGCACTTGCTCTTCATGGCCTTGGTGAGGAGGCTTTGCCTCAATTCCATTTGATGACAAGGACATGCATTCAACCATGTGATATAAGCTTCAGTGGAGTATTATACTATTATCAGCTTTTAGCCGTGCAAGGGTGATAAGTGATACAAGAAAGTAGGCAACATTTCAACATCATGAGGGCACAATATGGAATAAGCCCTAAGTTGGAGCACTATGGATGCATGATTGATCTTTTGTAGGACTTCTGGATGAAGATGTAGATTTTATCCCAAAAAAAAAAAAAGCCCATGGAACCAAATGGAGTAATCTGGGGGGTTGTGCTTAGTGCAGCAGATCTATATAATACTAAAAGCTGAAGCGTAGCAATTAATGTTGCTACGCTCACATTAAACCACATCAGCAGCCACGTAGTTACCTTTCTTTTCTCTAAAATTTTTTCATAATTTTAATAGACTATTAAAACAAAATTATTCTCAACCTAATCTCCACTTTAAAGCCCAATCTTTATATATTACAGTTAACGCTGACCACCGTAAAGCCCCAACCAAGCTAAATAGTCTTTAATGCTAACTGCTCTCTGTCTTCCTGTCTTTCAGGCTTACAAAACTCCACAACTTCAGCTTTTCACGCTTTCAAAACTTCACAACTTCAACTTCCCAACGCCAAACTCTCTCTCTTCCCTCCTTGGTCTCTTCCTCTCCTCATTTAACTGAATCACTCCTTCATACCTGTTCAATTGCCACCATACATAAATAAATAAATAAAAAAGAGTCCATATTAGGTACACATTATCCCTTCCTTTTATAATTAATATTTTGCTATTCTTCAACTAATTGAGCATTAATTCGGACCTTCTTCAAATCTGTCTTGATTAGTGGTGATTCTTCCTTTCCCGATCAAGAGGTTTTTCAAAACGTTCAATTGTGCCTATTGGAAATAGAACACCCACTGCGTTATTTTTTCTATATATATCTGCAATCTCTCTTCCTCCATAGATAAAGAGCCTATTAGCCTAACCTATGCCATTGCAGAATCCAATCCTTCCCACCAAGGAGCCCCCATGAAATTATCAGATTTGAAGCCATGAATATTTATCGTGGGGTTCTCAGCAAACAAATAGACCCCCAAAAAAAAAAAATACAAAAATACAAAAACAAAAACAAAAGCTTTTAGAATCAAAGCCCTTGAACCTCCAAACCAAAACGTTGTCAACGTTAAAGAAGTGCTTGAACAATCTGTAAACATGGTTTTGAAACCTGGATTGGACCGTACGGTGCGACCATGAAACGTTCACCAAAATGATTCTTTCAACCCGTAAAACTGCCCTATGCAGGAAAATCAATAAAACGGCCCAATCACAAGTTCAGATCAGAGATTTTTTTTGGGTACTTATAGCCATTGTTGAAGCTTCAACCACAATGAGGTGCTGTCAAACCATGAGATTGCATCTCTATTTCTTCTTATTCTTCTTCTTTGCCTCTGTCTCTCTCGCTCTCGCTGCGTTTTTGCCATTTCTGCAGGTCTTCATTGCTTGACTGTCACAGTGAAGGTCAAGTTGTTGCAAATGGACGGACAACCCAATGCTTAGGCAACCTTAGCTGTCATCCACTTGTACCAACTACCAAATGCTTGCAAATCTTTAACAAGTTATTGCTTTCTTAAATTGGCTAAGGCCTGTGTTTGTATTGTACTTAATCAATTAATGGGTGGACAAACCAATGTTGGCCCGTGTTCTAGTTTTTGTATTCTTTTTTTTTTTTTTTTTCTTTTTTTTTCTTTTTTTTTTTTTATAATTTCATATATACTAAATGGGATTGGCGTGATAAAAAAAGTATTGGGTTATCAGATGGGCTAAATGTGATTTAAGATAATTTAAATGAAGACTTGCGTAGGATATTGATCTTTAACAAAAAGTTTAAGGATATTAATTTAATATATATATCCATTGATTGAAAAACTCAATATTTATTTATGTTTGATTATGATTTAATATTACTTATTTGTCTTATGAATGTTATGATATGAAAAATACATTTGAAATATAAATATTTATATTTCAGCCAATTTTTATATTTTTACTAATTTAATTTTTTAAAAATAATTATTAAATTAATTATAATGTCATCATGGTATGACCTCAGTTCAACCTTAATCCGACCTTTAAAACCTTAAACACCTCCCTTTTATGATTCTTTGAACGATCCAGGTTTCAAAACTATGTCTATAAATGATAATGTCATACGCAATATCTACCCACTTGGTATCACAAATCTTATTTGGTCCCTCAAGACATTGCCTTTGCTTGAATATATTTCATTGGTATAACAAATCGGAAAGCAAATTATGGAGAGAGATCACAACTTTTCTTTTCTTTGTTTCTCATGAAAAAAGTATATGGGAAAATGTTTTTTTTTTTTTTTTTCCTTCCAAATTTGGTAGGTTATGGTTGGGAAGGATTATTGAGAGTCTGAATTGTTTAGTTGTTGATGATAAATGGGTCATGAATGTTTTTAGGGTTTGACAAGTTGTCAGTTTGAGCTTGTGTGTGTGTTTGTTTGTTTTGCTTTTTCTAATTATTTCACACTTTGTTATTGGAATAGTTGTTACATTGTAGGTATTGCATATATTCACCAATTATAAGAGATAAAGTTCGAAATTTTACAGAATTAATTTTTAACTTGTCCCAACAAAAAATTATGTATTTCTTTCAATAATTAAAGTACTATACAAAGGAGGTCAATGAAATTTCCAATATTGTATGAAACTGGTACTTTTCTTTAAGGAGGTGAATGAACAGCCAGCTAAGAAAAGACAAAATAGACCCAAAACTTGACCTTAAGCAAGAGAAGATTGTTGAACCATTCAAAAGGAACTCATAAGGATAAATATTTAATACTCACAAATAAGGATAAATACAATATTAATAAATGCATTTATTTCATTCCATATATGAGCTCCTTAACATTTGGCACATACATTGTAGTTAATAGCACAAAAACTTAAAAAGTCTAATATCATAGGTATTAGATTTATTTACATAAAGAAAACAAAAATCTACTACAATTTTAAACAAAAATGTGCTATTGACGTGAGTAAAGCTAAAGCAACAGTAGTATTTATATCATTTGTAGGCGTGACTAATTCCCCATGAGGTAACTGTATGATTTTCCAAGGTAAAAGAGCACCCGACCAATTCGAAACAAAAATAAATAGAAACAAAGTTATAAATACTATGTTAAGAACCCATGGATAGAACTCACCCTTGAAAACCGGCTTGCAAGGAGAGTGTGCCTAAGAGCTTATAAACACATGGTTAAACTTATATTTAATCCATGTGGGATACTATGATCATAACATACTACATAACCGAAGTCGTGGACTTTTTGTTAACTTCATGAGACTTTGGCACATCAATTTTTTAAGTCTAACAAATTTACACCTTAGTTATTTATTTAATTATTATTTTTAACGTTTATTTTCAGCTCCCTGTTGCCCCGAATTTTTTTTTTTTCCCATTATTTCTCTCCATCCCCAACCTACAAAGTCGATCACTTCCCCTCCCTCAACTCAGCCAAAAGGCCCAAAACCCACACTGAATTCATCATTCTCTCAAGAGCCAACCAAAAGATGCAGAGAAAGATAAGTAAAAATCCAATATGGGTCTAACTCCATTGAAAATGCACTCTATACCTCATCTTCTACTTCTTTTAAATCTCAAAGACTCTTCTTCTTCTTCTTCAAAAACAAAGTTAGGATTTTTTTTATTTTTTTATTTTTTTATTTAAGGTTGAGATCAATCAGTTGTTGAGTCTAATAAGCTTTCTTCGTGAGCTTATCAGCATTGTCTCTGATATAGACCAACTATGTTGCTCAAACCTTGATTTAGTTTTATGCCTAAAACTAATTTGGAAAATTAAAAGAAGAAGAAATTTAGTAGTTTTTTTTTTTTTACCTTTATATTTGTTTGATATGTTAGTGATTGTGGCCATTCCGGCCTATTTTGGTGAGTTTTGGCTGAAATTAAATGAAGCTAGCTTTTAAGAAAGAAAAAAGAGTAGAAGAAAAAGAAGAAATTTGTAGCTATGGATTGTGGTGGACGAAGCTCCAGAAAATTTTGCAAACCTTTTTATAAGATTATATATGAACCACATAGAAAGTTAAATTAATTGACAATTAAAAAAAATATAAAAAGAGGATGAATACAAAGTTATTTGAACAACCATCTAAAAAAAACTATTGTTTTGCTTCTTCCTCATTAAAAAAAAAAATTACATTGGAGATCTTTTTTTCTTTTTTTTGAGAATCAAATCAACATGTTGTATTAAAAAGGCTGACCAAAACTAGCCAAAATCGGCTAAGAGAATAGAGTTTATGTGTGTTGGAACATCCTCCATCCACACCATAAGAAATGACTAACATGTTTAGTAAGGTTATGAGCAATTAAGTTACCATGTCTATAAATATAAGAAAAGCAAACAGAGGAAAAAGAAGCCGACAAAATTTTGGCCTCGGTCTTGTGTCACAACTAGGCTACTCCTTCTCACAAATCAATAACCCACTAAAATACATTTACTATTTTATTTGTTCATTTTACCGTTTTATTAGTTCTGGTGGACAATGGCATTTTACTTGATGTGGTTCATATTTGTTTGCAAACAAAACACTCCTTTTTTCTTATTTTTTTTATTATTTTTTATAAAAACTACATCCATAATATTTTCTCAACATTTTTATGACAAAACATATGTAATAAATTTTTATTGGTTCTAATTTGAATCCACAACTTAAATTATATTTTTGCCCACTCATAACAACCTATCACTTAAGATTTATTGTAAAAGTGTTGTGAAAATATCTTACCCCACTTATTACCAAAATAACTTTAACTGTTTACTAGCCTAAAATATCTTTAAATTTTATAGTGCTAAAAAACATAAACTTAAATATTAAGTGAGCCCAACAACTACAAATCCTGTTTCTCCTCATCTCAAAACTAGACATAGCACTAGCCTTTTTTCAAAGCCACCTATTGCGCAAGTTTTGGCATTATTTTTAGAGATAGTCATGATTCTCCTATTATAGTCCATACTAAATTAATTCCTTGCCAAGGAAACCCATTGTGGATGGCTGCCATGCTCTATTGAGTGTTACACTCCTGTCAAGAACTATGGATCAGAGATTTGATTGTGGAGCTTGCCAACTCACAATTGCTAGCATCAATTGGGTTGCATGAACCATGCTTGAATGAGATTTTGGATGTGTTAGAACAAATTCAAGCTTTTTATGAAATAGGCAGGACATATATCCTATAGGACTATGTAATAAGTAAGAGCAAGCTCTGGAGTTCCATCGCTTTTGATCTTTTTTTATTAAAAAAAACTATTTAGAATGTTTCATAAATATTTCATTTTTGGAATTTTTCCGTGCATCGCACGGGTTAGCGACTAGTTGTTTATAAAAATCAATTTAGGGGAGGAAGCAGCCAGACACTTGCTAAAACTTGAATCAGAAAATGATGGAATCTATGTTTTTCTTTCAAACATCTATGAAAGTGGGAAGAAGTAAAAAGAGTGAGATAACTTATGCACAAAAAATGTATTCAAAAGACACCAGGTTGCAACTCAATTGTCATAAATGGAGTTTCTCATTTATTCCTGGTCGAACATCATTCTCATCCAGAAACTACATAAATTTACTTGATGCTAAATCAAATGACTCAAAAGTTGAACTGATTAGCAATGTTGCAGAAACTTCAGAAGTGTTGACAAACATAAAGAAGTGAAAGACTGGAAATTTCTTATGGTTTGTTGAAATCACAACCAGGGGCCAAGAATCTTATTCTAAATAACCTCAGGGTCTGCTCGGACTGTCATTCTAAATAATTTATACATTTTTCACCTTCACGCATTAAAGCTTTGCAATGGCATATGCAGGCAAATTAGATCTCGCAGGGAGCTTTAGATCTTCCCAGCCTTCATCATCCATCATAGCGAAGTATGAGTCAACCATATCGTCACTAACAAGCTCCAATTTAGAGGGCTCCCACTGGGAGAGATAGGAAGCCAAAGATGAAATAAGAAAAATAAACCAACAGAAATCTATATTTATGAAAATCATTGGGACTGAAAAATCTAAATGGCAAAGATATAGAAAAAGATGCATGTCTACCTTTGGGTTCTTATCCTTATCTAATAGTATAGCTCTAGAGCCCTACAGTAAAAAGGGGAAATCTTAAAATAATCGTCAAAAGAAGAAATTAGGAGAAGATAAATATTTGAGTAAGCTGAAACCTCAAAGTGATCCTTGCTGAGTTTTCCTTGCATGAGATGACAAGCAATTCTATACTCACGAACAAGACATTGACCAACACCTTGGAGCCGTCCTTGTCTAATCTGTTTGTAAGAGGAAAATAAACGTTAAAAAGTGGAAACAATCTCACAAGATTTAGACAAATTGGATGGCTGCTTAGTTTTGTCTTTAGTTATAAAGTTAATGAGGGAACTAAATATCATATTTCTATTATGGTGGTATCCATACAACAGAGTGGATCATCTGTCAGATAACCAAGTCAAGCTTGGATCCCAAGTGACACACAATCCCCACATTCATCTTCATACCTCAAATGATATGCTTTCTTGCACATAGTGATAAAAATTTTTGTACTACTATTACAACTATGACTTCACATATATACAAAAAAATGGAAATTCACCATGCTTATAAAAAAATCCGTTCTATGCCCTTTATGGAAAAAGGAAGCCAGAAAGTACAAGGGCATTATTTATTTTTGATCAAGGTAAAACTCATATTGGCCTCTGAAGCAAAAGAGAGAATAATAATAGCAGGACATTTTCTTTCTATGGATCCAACTTAATTCTCTATATATTTTTGGATGCTCCTTCAAATTCTACTGCAATCGCCTCTGCACAGTGGCTAAAAATGTTTAACTCAACTGTTCTCCAATGGCCATAGCACATCCAGATTCCTGATGGACCTGTACCAACCTATGTCACAATTCACAAGGACAAAGTAGCATGTGCTGGGTGCAGATGTGTATTTAGGCATCAAACCAATTTCATCCCCATTACTCAGAAATGAAGTCTTATCTTTTTTTCTTAATTGATTGTTCTAGAGAGAAACGAAAACAACTGATTTATTTGAGCATTCAATTCTGTTCATTCCTTAGGTTATTAAGAGCTAGTTACATGTTTAATGGCTGGACATTGAAAGCATAACACTTGCTGACAAGAGTCAATGCTGCATCTGAAATAGGCACTTCAAACATTTTAGCGTCCAATAAAAAATAGATGCCACCATATCCCCGTTTTGATAACTTTATATAGGTTCTTGTTGCACTTATCATAAAAATTCCTTAAAAAAGGACACTGTTTTCAGTTGTCAACCACTTTTACCAGTTTATAATACTTGAAATTGAATTTCTAACCTTCAGAAACTAGAATAAATGATACTTCTGCTAAAGAAAGAAAAAGAGATTTCTATAGCCTCACATGATTAGAGCACATAACGAAAATCCTACAGAGCTAAATTTCAACAGAAGATGTCATGAATATCTTAACCACAAGTCAATCAGTCTTAAGCAGTTAAATGCTGACTGGAATGGCAGTATTAAGGCTTGCTGCTCCCTTACCGATCTCAGAGAAATTTTAAGGCTTGTTGGTGATGCTCTCTTCAGTGACCTGATTGTTTCAGAGATCCAATTATCCTTCTTATTCAAGGCCTCTCTCTCCTGAAATTGCCACCACAAGATCATGGTCAGGTAAGTGGTAAACATGTAAACACCAAAAATAAAAGAATATTACTCAAAGCACTAGTAAACTTTTCGAAGACATCTGACAAAGAGGACAGCAAATTAATATTCTCATCATGGATAAAATTCAATATCATTGAACTTACAAGGGCAGATATAATTTCTTCCACTGTTCTTCGAGAAAAGCACCTATCAATGACCTTCAATCTGTAGCCAAGTGACCACGAAAAATAATAAGGATTTCAAGTTTATTGAGAAAGATTAAAAAAAATACTTAAAAAATATATTTGAGGGTGTTAGACGACAGAAAGATAGGTTTGCATTTCAGAAAATGAAAACATTAGAGTTCTTTAATACAAAATCAAGTCTGATAGAACCTTCTAGCACTCAATCTGTGAGATATAGTTCATTTATCACTGTATGTTAACATGATACATACAGCTAGCTAATAAACTAACAGAGCTTTTTCATATGTGCATTCACTAAGAGAAGTTTATTTCATGATTGATTATCCTCGACATCATAAGTATTAAAAATCCTTGGCATACATAGAATACAGTTTAATGAATAAAAACTGTAGAGGCCATTTAATTAGAACAAGAAGTATAATCTTTATAATTATGAATGCAAAAATAACCTGTGATATGCACTTTTCTCTTTCATATAAGGTTGCTTTGAGTACTCATTAATAACTGCGGAGATTATGGCTGGATCACTTGAATCTACCTTGCACAGTGCTTCTTCCAACAAAGACAATCTCTGGCCAATAATTAAAAACATATAAGGCATTCAAATGGCAATGTCTTACAAAGTTAAAAATAAAAATTTTGGCAGATAAACATAGTGGTGATGACTACACAGGCATAGTATTTCATCTTAATAGCATGAGGATAAACATTTTAGAAAATAATTCGTAAATAGAAAGTAGGGATTGCAAGTATATCCTAGACTTAACCACAAGGGGTTGTTCTAATGGTTTCCAAGTCCTTAGG